>NC_133795.1:37078679-37196509 GCF_043250625.1 Sebastes fasciatus | reverse complement strand
GCTGACATTTTTACTTCCGCAGATATTCCGTATGAAAGCAACCAAAGGGTCTCAGCTGAAAAAACCCGCTGCGCCTCGTTGTCCTTCTGTGTTCTGCATTTAACAGTAAAGAAGTATTTTATTAGTTTTAAAACTGTCATCTTTGTCATTTGAAAAGCAACAATATACCTATTAATAGCCTAACAATAAAGGTTATTTATACAGCGCAAAATCAGGATAAATTAAGTAATTTGCAAAAAAGACATTGATACCGTGCTGTTGAGTCAATCATTATCACCACAGGGTTGAAATTCCTTCACTGTGACAGCCAGACCTAGACCCTGAAATCAAAGCAGCTAAATGGAATTCAGCCATCATTCATTTCATCATCTACACCTGAGCTTTTCCTGCTCTCACAAGTCAACATGTCTTCTGTTCTGTTCTCATCATCCAACAAAGTGCAGCTGTAGAGTTTCTCTTTTTCTCCACTAGAGGGAGCAGAGTGACCATCACACTGAGTATGACTCCCTGACTCACCTGTGAACTGGAGGATCACTCTGTGTGTGTGTGTGTGTGTGTGTGTGTGTGTGTGTGTGTGTGTGTGTGTGTGTGTGTGTGTGTGTGTGTGTGTGTGTGTGTGTGTGTGTGTGTGTGTGTGTGTGTGTGTGTGTGTGTGTGTGTGTGTGTGTGTGTGTGTGTGACTACTTTATCTAGAACGTATTCATCCAGCAGTCGATGATTACTTCCAAAATTGTCTCTGTTGTCCCTTTTTTTAATAGCATAATAATAGTTGTCAGGATAATGGCCGTTAAGTCAACGAATATCAGCGTCCTGTTGCTCGGGCTCACGCTTGTGCTCGCTCTACATAGACATGAACGAGCTTCGCTCAAAACAGTGAGGCGACACACGTCAGCTAAAACCACAATATCACTCTATATTTCAGCTGCTTGGCAGTAATGTTAGCTGACCAGACGAAGGTCTCTCCATGAATCAATGCTGATCCTAGTGTTGGCTTTTCCTGCCTCAGCCTCCCGATTGCGGCCGGAGGGAACAGGGGAGACACCGGAGTTTTGGTCGGAGACGATAACGTTTCTCTCTGAGGATCCCCGTCAATTCACAAGACACGGAAAACCTCTGTTGGTCTGGAGGAGCTGCAGTATTTATTTCTGCACAAACGTCCACTGTACATTCACTAGATATTCTCAGAGCTAAACTAACTCTTCTGCCTTGTGGAGTGAGCACGCATGCACGTGAATGGAGCGAAAGAGCGAGAACGAGCGCAGTGTGTGAGTGAAGGCAAGCAGGCAGAGGAGCAGAGGAGCAGAGTACAGCAGAGACTCCGGCCCTGGAGACCAAAGCTACAGTCTCCCCCGCGTCCTCCAACCGCGGCCAACACTGTTTAACAGACGGGCTTCACTAGATAGAACTTTGCGGTTTTGGTGCTTCCGTGTAGTTTGTGTTGGAGTCTGGGTCTGAACAGCGTAGCCACACGCGAGCGAGCATGGGACACCGACCCGGGTGATTTATACGTGTAAGAAGTTACAAACAGTCTCTTTAAATATTTTGAATAAAAATAAATGTTTATTCACGTAACTTTAACTGTATTTCTCGCAGAAAGCTTAAATGTTTGATTATTTCAAAGCTCCGTCAGACGCTGAGCCACGCTCCAGATGATTATTCTAAATCTTTAATCCAAATTAAATTCTAACGTTGATAATAACTTTAAAAAATGCTAAACAGAGAATGAATATAAACAAAAAAAATGTATTATTACTACGACTGCTACTTCTAAGTTAATGTTATTATTAAGGTAATATCGATATCAGGCCAGATATTGTCCTTTATTTGGTTGTTGAGGTAGTCATGTTTGTCTGACATTATTGAAGGGGACGGCCCGTTATTATTCCCAAACACCAGCAGTCCCTAAAATGTCCCATTGGACAGAAAAAAAGCCCATTTGTCCGACAGTCCATTACCCCGAAAACAAACGGCCATTGTTGTGAAAACACTCGCACTGTGCAACAAACAGAAGCACATTACCATGATTATTACGCAGAATGACGGCGCTGAGTTAGAAGAAACGATTTCATCGGTTAAACATACATTTCTGCACAAACATTCTGCAGCGGTGTGCAAGGATTCATAAGAACCCACAAAATCAGTCTTTATAAATTTCCATGCTCATTTTTGGGCTGAAAATCCGTGCTTGGTGTGAAACGGCATTTAATAATCTGATATCAGGTCGGCCAGCTCTGTTTAGTCTTTCAAATCTCAAATGTTGTTACCTTGCTTGTCATTTTTACTGTGTCAAATCTATTTTTGATTTATTACTTTTTACGTCTTTATAAAGCACTTTGTAAGTTGCTCTTGAATTCCCGAATACCATTTTTTGGGCTTCGGTGAGAAATATTCGAAGGTATTCGAAGCTTCGGGACAGTGCTACTGTACACACACACACACACACATCTCTACACACAACAAACAGCGATATCCGTCTGAGAATAACTAATAATAATTAATGCTGAATATGAATAATGAATAATGTTGTGGGATAATTCCTTATTTCATGGGCTATTTTGGAATTTATCTATTATATATACATACTTGTATGTATATATATCTATATATATCTATATAGATATATATATCTATATAAATCTATATAGATATATACAAATTTTAATACTGATTTGGAGGTTGATAACCATGGCAATGGTCGAAGCTTCAAAGCATTTGGGTCAGCCCTAAAATGAAGTTGTTATTATTATTATTATTATTATTATTATTATTATTAATATTAATATTATTATTAATAATAATAATAATAATAATAATACAGAAAACCTGCGAATGCAATCACTATAGCTACTTTTCCTGAACCAGCTGTGGTCCTGAGGGTGAGTGAAGAAAGAATTAATGTCATAATAATCCCACTGAATACAGTGAAAACATTCCCTTCTTCTGGTGTGGTGTGTTGAGGGATTAGCCGGAGCTGTTTGGAGTCTTGTTGCAGTGTGGGAGTTGAAGCGTTGGTTGTATTGGGTGCTTTTGGACGGGAGTCTCAATAAGAGTTGGACTCCGTTCATCGGTGCTGGCAGTCTGTGGGTGTGTTTCATGTGTTTGTTTTTATACGCAAAGAATTAACCCCAACGAGACACGACAGCACGCTGAGTTTGGATGTGTGCATGTTTGCTTCTGCTCTGTGTGACTCCGGTAATGCTTTGTTGTGTCACAACATTAAATCTCATCCTCTGCACCACATCTAGTGAGCTTTATGTTTCCGCCGTGGGAGCCTTGTAGCATCAACAGACACTGGCAGGTGTTGGCAGCATGTGGACGGTGAGTGGGGTCATTTCCCATCCAGCAGGGCCTCCTAATACTGTCTGCATCAGCTTTATAGGCAAGAAGGTTTTCACACACACGGCACATAAGGACTTTGCCTTGGTGTTTTGGTGCATAACAATTAGGGGTGGGAAAAGATATCAATTCACCTGTTTAACGTGATTTTTTTACAACTTTGAAATGGATGTTTTAATACCAGAATCAATATATTTGCTTCATTTGAGTCTATATGGAGGTGGAAGGAAGTTACCGCTTTTATTGTTGTAGTCTGAGTAACGTGACGTCATATCCGTTCCGTATCCGTCAACCAAAACAAACCGCAGCGAGCCGAACCAAGAAAGTATAAAACGTTGGAGGGTCTGCGTGGATACAACCTGCACCCTCTCATTTGAAATCCAGCGTGGTAAACACTACACATTCAGTAAAGGATGGAAACACTTTCGGTTCCACACATTAAAAGCAGAGCTATAAATCACGGCTAAAGCTGCATGCTAACTCTGTCACGGACAGGAAACGTTATTGTGTCTCGGTAACGTGCGGTCGAGCCGGCCGTCGCTCTCATCTACGTGGTCAAATGGGCCGACGCTACAACTGTAGAGCACCCATATACTGACATTAATGTTAAATGCATTGAAACGGCCCCGATGGAGCTGACCATGGATGTATAAAGAGAACGGAGCTGACGGGAGAGCTAGAGACCACCTTGGAGAAGTTAGAGGAAGTAGACACGTGGGACTACGTCCGGTTTTCAAAATAAGGTGTTAACAAAGGGAACTGTATGTACAAAATACATATATGGATATAAGATTGATTGGATTATATTCACCAGAAGTATAAAACATTACATGTCCCTTATAAATTAAAAAGAAAATACCACTAATCTGTGCGGGAAATGTCTTTATTCTTTGATTTTTGGGTTGCTGGATAAAAAATCACAATAAATACTTCCTGACAATGACTGATATATTTAACTTCAGGACATCTCTGACTACATACATGCTGAGAATCAAACATTTTTACAAGATTCATTTAGAGATTTTCCAAAGTAAAAGTCCCTAGTAGTGTATGATTAAACTTTTTCCCCATGGTCTAGTTAACAACAGTCTCAATAAATCATATCGAATCGCAATACTTAAAAATCGCAATACATATCGAATAGGCACCCAATAATTGTGATAGTATTGAATCAGGAGATACTGTATGTGTATCGTCCCACATAGTGAGAGAAAATATAAAGAAAAACAAGTAAAAGTTAAGAATCAGACAATAATATGTAAAATATATCTGTGAATGAAAAGAGCAGAAGTCAGAAGTAATGGGGGTTGAACACAATAGACACGAACATGCAGAGAAATGCGCACACACACACACACACACACACACACACTGTCTCCTGTCTGATGTCCTACTATTGAGTTAGTATAGATCTCCACTGCTGGCAGTTCAAACCGCATTAACACAGGAACATTTAGAGTTTATAATTACATTAGTACCCCGATATCCTTCAGTTGTGTGTGTGTGTGTGTGTGTACTTCTCTGTTGTGTCTTTTAATGCCTGCATGTGTGTGTGTGTTCTTGCACAAAGTTGTCTCTACGTCAGCCTGTGTGTGTCCCAAACTAATGACCACAGTCTGATGCTGAAGGGGACCTTGAGGATGGAGATCAGATATTAGATCAGATATTGATCCTCCCTTAATGGTTCTGAATAATAAAAAGCCTTTTAATCTACACTGATTAGTCACCGAGCCTCTCCAATCACTAGAATAATAATCCATGTGAGAACCTCTCCGTCGCTCTCGTCGTCTCCGACTCATTCACAGTCAGGATGATTAAAGGACAGATATACGAATGTAACCAGCAGCAGTGTTTCCCGTTAATTACCTATGAACTGAAATGAACTGAGAATATTTCAACTCGGTGGGTCAGGGAAGGCCGCTCGGTGTTTGAGGATCCCCTCCGGCGTCTATTTCCTCCGTGGCGTTGCGGTGGTATATATATATATATACTGTATACACACAGTAGTGTATTTTCTATGACCCTGTTTTGTAAGTGTTCTAGTTAAAAAGATTTAGTTGTCTGTACCTGCTCAGCTCTCACATTTCTTTACGTTATTAAAGTTTCATATTGTTTTGCAGCAGATGGCGGTCGTCTCTAGAGTCCACTCTCTTTGGCCTTCACTTTAAGTTCAAACTGTAAAACCTTTTATGTTCAGCCTGGTTTAGAGGGCGGCAGCACGTGTGAGACTATGTGGGCAGAATAATGCATCAGCACTGCTGGAGGGAGAGACTATTGTCCTACTGAGGCCAGTTTGTCTGGTTGAACACTCGTCAACTAGCATCATCACACAGCGCTAAGTCCTGTGTTGAACAACAACTAGATTATCAAATCAAATCAATTTATTTTTGTATAGCGTCAAATCACAACAGAAGTTATCTCAAGACGCTTTATATATAGAGCAGGTCTTAGACCGTACACCATAGTTTAGAGACCCAACATGATCCACCAAGCGCACTGTGACTCAGACGGGCTTTGAAGTGGAGCTTCCAGCTGTCTCAGTCCACCATACATCTGGCTAGCTCGCCAGCACTGTCCATCATCTCTCCTCAGTACGTCCATGTGTGTTGGTGTGGGACGTCCCTGTGATCGATGCCCGTGCGTTGGTTCCCGCAGCATCAGCATGCTTGCTGGGAGTTCTTGATGTCTTTGGCAGTGATTGAGAAGTGTTATTCTCCAGGCTGCCACATTGTCACTAAGTGTTGGTAATCCCTCGTTAGCATTGGTAGTCCCTCGTACAGACGTAGTTAATTAATGATGGTAGCAGTTGGTGTCAAGCAGGCACCGACGCGGCAGCAGATGCAGCCACAATACCGGAGACCACGAAGATCCAGGTGAAACCCTGCTCCAGGTATAACCTCGCTCCCGGTGTGATCCCGCTCCAGGTATGACCTCGCTCCAGGTGTGACCCCGCTCCACGGTTAGCTGCGAGACAAGGAGGCACAAGGACTCCCGGGAAGGAATGAAGTTAGTAACAACATGGACATGGGACATGAGTATATACAGAAGGAGAGGGGAGCTCAGTGTGTCATAGGAAGTCCCTTATGACAGTGTGTCATAGGAAGTCCCCCGGCAGTCTATGCCTATAGCAGCTTAAGTATAAGCGTTATCAAAGAGGAAAGTCTTTAGCCTACTCTTAAATGTAGAGACGGTGTCTGCCTCCCGGACTGAAACTGGGAGCTGGTTCCAGAGAAGAGGAGCTTGATAGCTGAAGGCTCTGGCTCCCATTCTACGTTTGGAGACTCTAGGAACCTCAAGTAACCCTGCATTCTGTGAGCGCAGTGCTCTAGTGGGGTAGTAGGGTACTATGAGCTCTTTAAGATATGATGGGGCCTGACCGTTTAGCGCTTTGTAGGTGAGGAGGACGATTTTAAAATCTATTCTGGATTTTACAGGCAGCCAGTGCAGAGAAGCTAATACAGGCGTAATATGATCTCTTTTTCTAGTTCTAGTCAGGACACGTGCTGCAGAATTCTGGATCAACTGGAGAGTCTTAAGAGACTTATTGGAGCAGCCTAATAAGGAATTGCAGTAATCGAGTCTAGAGGTAACAAATGCATGGACTAATTTTTCTGCATCATTTTGACACAGGATGTGCCTGATCTTCGCAATGTTACGTAGATGAAAGAAGGCAGTCCTTGAGGTTTGTTTTATGTGAGAGTTAAAGGACATATCCTGGTCGAAGACAACTCCCAGATTCCTTACGGTGGTGCTGGAGGCATAATATAAATATTCATACTATTTTAACTACTCACTTTTTTATTTTGTGTATTTATTGTCTTTTTGGCATCAGACAACCTTTCATAGTCTGCGGTGATACAATCTAATATTACGGTTAATCGCCTAATTGTAATAACATCTGTTCGGTTCATGTTGCTTCCAGTAAGATGACTTTTCCATTCCCTCATCATGTCGTCTTAATCTGCTGCCAGAATGTGGAAAAAGGACCTAAATGAGAACTGTCAAACAGATGATTTCATTATGAAAAGGCGAATGGGCGCGGCAGCAGCTCAGCTGATCAATCAATACTCCAATTTAAATCAACCTCGTCTTTCTCTTTCTGTCTCTACTGATCAAACGAACGCAGCGAGAAAAATTAGAATATTCACTTACCGACGGAGAACACAGAAGTATTCAACTTCTTTGTCTACATCTCATTTCTTCTGCTCGGTTCACTCCGTACTCTCCGTTTTTATCAAGTATAGATATATTTTTCATTAATCATCAAAACACACGTGCCTCTCAGATCTGGGATTCGGACCAAATGTGGATGTTGTTGGTCAGAACGAGAATCTGCTCAGACATTCGACTTATTTAAAGTCTCCCTGCTGAGTGTTTATTAAACATTTAAACTCGGCTACATTCAAATTGGACCAGAACCACGTCAGGTCAAACGGATCAAGTGGTTTGTTATGTTTGTCAGTACTCGACTTTATGTTCTCAGTGATGTTTTAGGCTGAAGTTTAAAGTGAAAAATCTTGTTTCAAAACTTCACATCCTGCATGAGCACATTTAAAGATAGAATATTCTGCATTAAAATGTTTAAAAACATTCACATTAAAAGCCGTCTACAGGCTGATGGACGAAACCCAGTAAGTCATGGAAGGTCTAATTTGTTAGGTTAAAATCCTGTTCACACACTGGCAATAAAGAAACAATTAAAACATGTTTATATGAGTAAAAACATACATAGAGTCCCTTTAACAGACGGATTAGCTGAAAGAAACAGAAACGTTCCTAACTCAGTGAGATTGTAAAGATTTTCAATGAAGAATACACATCTTTTTGCTTTAATATCTTACTTACCTTTAACTTTCCTCTTGAATATGTGTGCCATTGATACAGTTAATCATCACAGTAATAATATATACATGTAGAACATACTTGCCAACCTTGAGACCTCACAAATAGGGAGGATTTCTAACCCAAAGGGGATTGGGGGGTCCTGGGAGACTTTGTTTTCTGCATTCTGGTGACTTTTAAAGAATTACAATAGTAAAATAATAAGTACACCACAACAGCATTTTTATGTTTAATTAACTTACTTTAATTTCTCTTTTAGTTCTCAGGAAAGAAAACTGAATTATTCGCACCTCTGTCGTGAACTTGTGTGAATCTCTGATATAAACTAATATTCATCCGTCTGCTTGAGTCTTTCTTTCTCTTAGTTCTCCATTTCTCTCTTCTTCTCTCAGTCACTGAAGGTCCTTTCAGACACAACGTGACAACGACACCACTGAGCTCTGAAAAAATGTATTTCCAACGGCTAGCGGCACGCCACGAAGGCTTTTCCCCGCGTCGAGCAAAGCCCGACTTTGGGCGCCGAGTGGTGTAATGTGAACCCAGCGGCCGAGCGCAGTTCAAACCGTTGTGTCGCAAGCGGTCGCGAGCAGCTCTCTTCTGCCAGGGCACATTAGGTGTAGCTGTGTTGTTGTCCGGGTGGAAACAGTAGAGCTTAAAGAGACACTGTACAGCGCCCGAAACAGGTTGAGATAACAAAAAGGAAAAAAGAGTGAAAATTTGCAAGAAATGCGGGAGAATTGTGACTCCGGGAGGAAACCGGGAGAGAAGAAAATCGGGAGGGTTGGCAGGTATGATGCAGAAGTATAACAACAGAGGAAATACTGCTCACTAGCTGGCTTGCCTCCACATGGGGTTGGCATAGCAACCAACAAAGCACAGCAGGTCACAGTTTATGGGATTGTGAAGCTCAGTTGGAAAGAGTCTTTGACCAGTCAGATAATTGCTCAACTACAGCAGCAGATACCAAACTAGAATCAGAGAGACGTTAGATGATGGATTTTTATGGTCTGACCTTCTTTCATCCGATTAGGTTGAAAAAAAGTCCATATTGGGAAAACTGCTGCTGGTTTCCTTAAACAATGACTTCTCAAAGGGCTGCGCTCTTGGCAGCTTCATCCAGTGCGGAGGCACCTGGCAGCAGAAACGGAGAATAAACAGACATTAATTCTTTTACAGTCGGGGGGGATACCAGATACTTTCAATTGATTTCGTGCCCACAAGTGAGATCAGCAATGAGATGTTGGCTAAAGTGAGCCAACAACTTAGTCTGCATTAATCATCATTACCAAGATGAGAATAAACACACAGTGTGAGTCTGTCTCTGATAACAGATGGCTTGTTTAAAGCTGCATTAAGGCTAGCCCACACTAACAGATGTTTCAGATGTGTAAAATTGAGCGAGCCCACACATAACGGCATGTTGTGGTGAATATGACAGTTCTGTTCCTATAGTGTGTGGAGAGCAACGATTTGACCCAAACTGCTTACCACACACTAACCCCGGGTTCACAGTACACCAGAATCCAGCTGATGCTGGTCCTGATTCCTCCTGACGATGGTCAGGAAAGCCCTGGTTGTTTGATGGATCTAAAGATGATCTTTCCAGATGTTCCTGTGGTGTGAGGTATGCTCAGATTGTTTTTACACACCCTCCGATCGGCTCAGAAGTCCATCCTGGACGCACCGATTTCAAATGGTAAATATTAAACATGTTCAATATTTACCAAGCCCTCAGGAAGAGCGCCGGTCGTTGATGCCAATCTTCGTAGTGGTCAAACGGCGCTACTACAACTTCCGTGTCCGTCAAGTGATGCCATTGGGCCCGAAAGTACTTTTCTCCAAAGACTTACATTGGGAAAGAGACGTCTGTAAGCTGAAACAAGAGTTAGAGCCACGGCTAATGCTATGCTAAAGAAGCATAAAGTAGTAGTAAGACGGAGCTCAGAGATGGAGGAGCAACTTGTTGATTAGTGTTTATTTAACGTGTCTCCATGACTTCATCCATCCATCCTTCATCAGTCTTCACTACAAAGTAAAAACTAACATCACTAATTCCTCTTACCCGTCGTCCGCCATGTTTGTTTACACTGAAGTCACGTTTGATCGCCAGAGATTTAGAGAGATTTCAGTTTTTTTTAGTGGGGATTCATGTTATTCATGAATGTGACACAGCATCACACAAATTTCGTGCTCGAGTTGAAATATTTCAACTCCGGCGAATACCCGAATGACGCAAAATTTGTGTCGCATGGCGGGAATTCATGTATATTCGCCTCTTTGCAGTGACATTGTATGTAAATTCGCTGTAAGTTCGCTTTGTGTCTCTGTAGTGGTTTATTTTTTGTATGCATGTATACTTTTACTAACACACTCGCACACATACAGTACATCCTCCCACTCATTACTTTTTACTTTATTCTTTGTTTTATTGGACCTTTTTGTCGTGTTGTCTGGTGCAGTTTGGTGTTTTGTGATGAAGCTGTGTTGATTGCAGCTCTTCTTTATGCGTGCTTTGAAAACACACGTTGTTTAACATACGAGGGGTTCGGTTCATACCCCGGGTCAGGAGTCACGGTTTGGTGTGAGTTCGGTACAGCGAAAAAATAACAAATGCATCACGATCTGTGTGTTTTGATTTATTCTGAACAGACAGTAGTTCAAGTGTCAAAGACAGACACAATCCTCCTGCTGTGGACTGAGGGAACTTTGGTAAACTATTTTCATAATAAAAATAACAAACATTTCAAACTCTTGTCTATTACACTATGAATACTGAACAAACACTTTCCCAGAAGGCAACAGGTCACAACAGGCTATAAAACTGAAAATACTAGTTACGGTTGTTTTTTCCTCGTCCCGGTGATCGCCACATCTGGGTGATGCTGTTAAATATCTGTTAGCGTGTTGGATATGTTTCCATTCACATCCTCTACAGACTTGCCCACCAATCAGCTTGTTGTGCTTACCTCAGCACATGTGGCTCCACATTATGTGCATCAATCTACACACCGTGTATTCATCGTGCGGCTGCGTGCTCCGTACCGTGACCCCCGGACCATCTGCACGAATACACGAACCGTTAGAGCCCTACTAACTGTGTGTCATAGAAACACATTTAAACTCCTTTACTGAGGAGAATTCAAACACAACAAAACAGTACGCTGTCCCCTTATTTGAAACATGTTGTGGATGTTGTCCCGTTTTAAATGCTTCTATTTCACAAAGTAATGTTTTTATTCTTAGAGTTGAACCACTGCTGTGAGTCATTTTCATTTAAAGAGAGCTGTACCTCCATCGTAATGATTCACTTCTTAAAATGAGTTGTGATTTTTGAATCCCCCTTTTAATCATAATGGATTATAAAAAGAAGTGAAGTGTAATAAATGAATTAAAGTGTCATCATGAATAATGTTTCTGCAGAGAGAGACGGGCTGGACAAACGGTAGATTTAACACCTCTGTGAATTTAATCAAATGACGCACTATTACAATGGTTATTGATTATAAAGAGTAGCTGAAAGGACATTTTGAATAACTGCTAATCACTATTATTCATTTAGTAAGACTGCAGATAAAGCTGTTAACTTTGTCTGTCCCCTCTGTGTCCTTCATGTTTTATATGTTGAAGCCTCTATTGTCTTCTTGAGTTTTACATCTCAAATGTCAGTAGGGCTGCACCTAAGGACTATTTTTTTTAACGATTAATCTAACGATTATTTTTTCGATTAATCTAACGACTAATTCATCAATTATTAGAAATATTTTTTTTATAAATAAATAAATATCAAAAACTTGACTCATTATTATTTCAATACTTTATTCAAATATCTTCTCTTATAAACTTATACATGAAACAAGAATATTATTATGGCATTATTTCACAACAAAAAACATCCCAGTCTTTGCTGGTAATATGTTTTCAGTCCAACATAAAATTTCTCCAAAATAAAATTAAAACAAGAGCTTGTATTGTAAATTCATGTAAAAGGAATAAAGTGCAATGTTCTTTTTGTAGAAAAAGTCCTCCACTCTGCTTATCCTGAAAAAGAGACACAGAAAGCCATTAGAATAATGATAACAGTGGCACATTTTAAAATCGGTCTAATTTCCACAGCACTGTTGTGTTATGACATTAGGCTAATAATAATAATAATAATCCTCATCAGTATTTTTACTTAAGCACTTAACTTAAAACTTTAAATGGTTTAGACATGGATTTATTTAATCACTGTAATAATATGCAGTCAAGATAAACACTGTAACGTTACGTTATGTTACGTTACGTTACGTTACGTTACGTTACGTTACGTTATGTTACTATAACAGTGGTCCATAAAATACTTTTAACATGGTGGTGATGAAGAAACATTTTAAAAACAAACTTTAAATGAGTACTGTTAACAGAAACACATCCGCGCTTTTACAATCTTAATATATCATGCCTGGGTGATGAAAAAGTAAACAGGACTTACTGTGGTGTGTTGCTGCTGTCTTCTTCACGCAGCACTCCGGGATGCCTTCTTGTCAGGTGCTCGTGCATTGCACTTGTACTGCTGTAGTACGCCATCTCCATCCTGCACAACTTACAGAGCACCGCATTGTTGGGTCTCTGTTTGAAGTATTCCCACACCTTTGATGAACGTTGGAGAGGTTTTTTGACGCTTATTGCTCTCTGGGGGAATCAGCATCCATGCTCGGACCGGGCGCAGCGCATTTTCATTACGTCATCCGATGCGTCGACGCATGTTACGTAAATCGACGTATTTACGTAATCGATTGCGTCGACGAATCGCCCCAGCCTTAAATGTCAGCAGCTGGCCGAGTATTGATCAATAATTGTATTGGATTAGCTCAGATATATATTGATAATCATGGTCCTGCTTTAATAATGCAACATGTCATTGATCCTGGGAAGGGACATCCTCTGTGTGTCCATGCTCCGGTTGGAGATCAGTAACATCTTACTGTTGAGGATTCAGAGCAAACACTTGCTTCATGATCTTTTTGTTGAAGGAAGTTTCCAGACTGGTGCTGCTTTAATTTAAACACTGATTCTAAAAAAAAAAAAAACTGTCATGTTCATTTTCAAAGGGGTCCCCCAAACTCTGACCTCCAGATATGTGAATGTAAATGGGTTCTATGAGTACCCACGAGTCTCCCCTTTACAGACATGCCCACTTTATGATAATCACATGCATTTTTTTGAATGCAGTATAAATGTGTTACTGTCTCCTATTCTAAAATGGTGTGTTTGAATATTTCTACATACTGGGGTCCCTAAACAGTCTTGAATTGCATAAATTAGGTCTCACTGTAAAGCTGAGACTCTTGAGGATCCAATGAGCCCAACTGTATTCATGTGTGATGATGTTAGTCCCCATAGGAGACATTTCATTGTAGTGAAACGTTACCTCACTGTATAAAATGACCTGTGGTGACCTCTAGGATAATCACAGCCTCATGAAACTTTACACCCACAGACTACAGACCTAGGACATTCAGAGGATGGATGGCTTTCCTAGCTAGATTGACAATAAGGGGGTTTCTGAACAGTTTACAGAACAGAAGTAATCGCCATCCAATCGCCGAAAAAATGCAATTCTTGCAGAAATCTCCAAAATGTCAAAAGTTTTTGATCCCAAATCACAGCATGGCTTTTTCTATGGTGTTCCTCAAGGTCTTGGTGTCTTAATGTGGTATTTGTGAGGGATTATTGATCATTCTTATCAATTCTCAAGTAGAAAAAAATGGTTAAATTTAGCAACAAATCTGTGTAACAAATGGTATCAACCCAAAAATTGATGCAACAACTTAGGAGACATAAGAGAGCATGGAGATGACCATCATATACTTCTATCATAATGTTCTAAACCCTTATACAATTTTAAAATTCATTTTAAATAATTCATTCCGGTATCCAGCTTTCAGATGATGTTCACCACTTATATGTGACATCTACTGTTGACCTGCTCTCTCCCTCTAAAGGACTAAAACGGCTAAAACGTCTCTATTATAGGTCTCAGAGGGTTAATATGTTTAGCAGACATATAAATAAAGTGGGGACTTTGGTATGTTTGCTCTCAGCAACTGCTTGAAGACTTTTTAATATTTATTTCAACATTAAATCTCAGTAGATGTAATTAGAATTTTTGACACTGATTAAAAGAAGTCAAACGAGTATCCACTAATTGTTTAAAAGTGCAAACGCAAGACAAAAATAAAACATTAAAAAGTTAAAAGGAGACTTTTATCGGCAGTGTTTGTTTGAATTATTCTGTACTTTGTCATCTTAAAATAATTTTCTCATATCTTGAGTCATCATGTGACCGTTTGATTGAGGAACATTATTCTTTCCTTTAGGAAGCTTTTTAACAAAGAGGTGACAGGAAGTACATTATGTAAACCTGCTCTAATTATAAAGACAACACAGAGAGTCTTTTATTAGCTCATCCAGAAGTATTAAATTTAACCCAACACACCGACCGAGCCGACATCCTCCTGAAGGACAGCAGCAGGGCGTCAATACGCTTCAGTGGCACTGTGTGTGTCTGAGATCTATAATATGTAATAATAATAATAATAAATTATGTATTATCCTCTGAACTCTTTATGTCTTAACATGAACCACAAACATCCTTATCGCTGAGTCAGGTTCCCGTGTGTCTGCTGTCATGAAGTAAATACTGGTTATGTGTCTTTCAGGGAGAGACGAGACGATGCAGCCGGCCAAGCCGTCCTTCCTCCAGTACTTTGAGCAGAAAGAGAAGGAGGCCAACAGCCACAATGACGGAGGAGGAAGAGGAGAAAACAACGCAGACAACCGCAAACTGCCCGCCGATGGAGACCTTGAAGTGGTGAGTTACGTGTGTGTGTGTGTGTGTGTGTGTGTGTGTGTGTGTGTGTGTGTGTGTGTGTGTGTGTGTGTGTGTGTGTGTGTGTGTGTGTGTGTGTGTGTGTGTGTGTGTGTGTGTGTGTGTGTGTGTGTGTGTGTGTGTGTGTGTGTGTGTGTGTGTGTGTGTGTGTGACACCAGTTGGCCACTTCTCTCTGCTTTCTTTCTTTATGAAACAAAAGAACATAATTCACATGACAAAAACAAAAGAGCCAGAGGTTTATCGCACTAAACAAAAAATATTAAAACCTACATATATTGAATATCTTAATAGCCTATTTCTTAGTCCAAATAGAAAGTGGTTTTACATATTGCTCAACATCCTTCAAGAAAACAACAAAAAAGGTATTAATTGTTAAATTTATATTTATGAATAAAAGAAAATACATCAAATTTATTATAAGAAAATATTGTTTTGAAGAAACCAAACACTATATTTTCCCATAATAATGTCTTTAAAGATATGATTAATGACAGATCTGCAAAGGTCTTTATGTCGTTTTTTTTAATATTTCTGCATGTTAGTGATTGACAGGGTCATATTTATTAATAATTCTGAAGGACACTTCCTTAACCTTATTGACGTACCGTTTTTAACGGCAGGGTATCGCGATACCGTTCTAGTATCGGTATACTGTGCAACACTACCTCAGATGGTGTGTTTGGGTCCTGTCTCGTATCGGCCGGTCAATAATTTTAATGTAAAGGCAATATGAAATAGTTTGAAGTGATTTAAAGCCTCAGTATTAAAATCACATTATTAAAGGTTATTTTTTCACATTAAATTGGTCACTCTGTTTTTTAGCTTTGCTGATATCAATAGTGATAAATTGTTGTTTACTTTAGTTTGACTAACTATGCCTCTGTGGAAAACACATTACAGTGAGAGGAGCAGAAGCTGTTTGTCTTTAAGCTGCTGCTGCTGGAATTAAATATTAAATATGTGACCTTTAAATCCGAGGTGGTTTCTCTTACCAGACCGCCCGGCTGCCGGTTCAGCTTTAGATATTCAGAAGGCTCTGAAGCCTCTTCTGTTTCAAAGGGAACAATAAACCACCAAGGCAACCGTTACTAGATAGCTTTTATTATTAAAAAGAACAGACATATTTCCAGCAGTTAGTAGAGCCAGGACGATCCACCTATCTCCTGATTCAATACTATCACGATCCTTTGGTGCCGTGTGGATATGTATTGTGATTTTTAAGTACTGCGATTTGATATTACGATTTATTGTGATTTTTGTTAACACTAGACCATGGGGGAAAAGTTGCAAAAAAAAACACAGCAAAAGTGCGTCAGTCAGTCAGTTCAGTTTGCTTTACTTTTTCAACCTGCAAAACAGCTCTTTCTGATCGGGAGCCTAAAAGCAGCTTTTACTCAGTGACGCTGGTGCAGAGAGACACTTATTACCGTTATTTATACACCATTATCATCTCAGTAACTTGTAACGAATGTGCAAAGACAGCAGGAGTTTAATGAAACAGAAGATATCTGCGTGTTTTACCGCAGCGTTTAGAGAAATCAAATAGGATTCACTAGACGACACAGATCCACGCGGGATTTATTGTTCCGTTAGACTTTTAAATGTGAGGCTAAAAAGCTGATTTCTTCTGGGATCTTTAATACGTGGAGACAGCTGAGTGGCAGCTTCGTGCTGACTGTGGTTAATTTTAGATCTGTCTACTTTACTATTTTTGTATTTTGCTTCCAGATGTGTTTTTTTATGTAGTTATCTAAAACAGCGTCATGTTGGCTGTTGTTTCCATCAGTTTATGGTTTATATACTTCACTATTTAACATTAACTTCTATACTTTCTCAGGTAGAGGTCAAGGCTGTAGCATCACACTTTTTTTATAACACCCTCATATTTAGATTATGTTTGAATGTTATATTTTATATTTAGCTGCCGTGTCTAATATTTACCATGTTATCTGTGGCGTATGCTTCAGCCAGTTCTCCGGTGTTATAACGCAGCATAGAACATGTGGCGGGAAAGCACTAACCTCCATTATTCATGAGGAGCAGACGTAGAACAACCAATCTGCCTCTATTCTGTCCTCTATTTTTATTCTTCCCTAACTGGTGTCCTTTTTCCCCGTCTCCTCTCTGACTCCTTCTCTCCGTCCTTCCCTCTCGTACTCGTATCTAACGGATCCCGGCAGAAGTTTAAATCCCTCGCTGCGCCTTCAACTATTAATGAACCCATCACCAGTCACATGTTCTGTCACGGTTTAATAGTTCAGAGACGTCCGTCTATAACTCCCATGAGACAATGAGTCCACGTGTGATCTAATGTCTTAAAGGCACAACGAGCAGGATATTTCTAAAAACACAACGTATAGACTGAAGTAATCCCTCTTAATCCTCACTAGCAGTGTGTGGTGGCGTCTGTCACGGCGGGGACGATTCACCTATCTCCTGATTCAATACTATCACCATACTTGGGTGCCGATTCAATATGTATTGCGATTTTTATGTATTGTGATTCGATATTGCGATTTATTGTGATTTTTGATACGTTTTTTATCACTAGACCATGGAGGGGAAAAGTTGATTCATACACTTCTAGGGACTTTTACTTTGGAAAATCTCTTAAGAAATCAAGTAAAAATGTTTGATTCTACATGTCTGTAGTCAGAGATGTCCTGAAGTCAATATATCAGGATCATTGTCAGGAGGTATTTTGTTACATTTTTTTTCCAGCAACCCAAAAATCAAAGAATAAATACATGTCCCTCACAAATTAGTGGTATTTTCTTTTTAATTTATAAGGGACATGTAATGTTTTGTACTTCTGGTGAATATTATCCATCAATCTTATTTCCATATATGTATTTTGTATATAAAGTTCCCTTTGTTACACTTTATTTTGAAAACCGTACATAGTCCCTCGTGTCTACTTCCTCTAACTTCTCCAAGGTGGTCTCTAGCTCTCCCATCAGCTCCGTTCTCTTTATACATCCATGGTCAGCTCCATTGGGGCGGTTTGAATGCATTTAACATAAATGTGACCATGGAGATGAGAGTGACGGCCGGCTCGACCGCACGTTACCGCGATACAATAACGTTTCCTGTCCGTGACAGAGTTAGCATGCAGCTTCAGCCGTGATGTCTAGCTCTGCTTTTAACGTGTGAAACCCAAAGTGTTTCCATACTTTACTGGATGTGTAGTGTTTACCACTTTGGATTTAAAATGAGAGGGTGCAGGTCGTATCCACGCAGACCCTCTGACGTTTTATACTTTTTGCGGTTTGTTTTGGTTGACGGATACGGAACGGATATGACGTCGCGTTACTCAGACTACAACAATATAAGCGGTAACTTCCTTCTACCTCCACATAGACTCAAATGAAGCAAATACATCGATTCTGTCATTAAAACATCTATTTCAAAATCGTTAACAAATAAAATTCAATACATTGGGTCGGTTATCGGTTAAAAAAATAATCCAAATTAGCACCCCTATATACAACGATAACAATTTTTTTGTGCATTGAAAAATATTTTTGTGGAGACTCATTTATATATAAATCACAAAATCCATGTGTGAATGGTTGTGTGTGCGTTCATTAATACTGAGACTGATCTGACTTCATAGTCTATGACATTAATAAATAGTGGATGTTGCCTCCAGATCTAAATCATTCAATGCTCAGCGATAGCCGGAGTGTGTGTTTCACGTTGACCCTGGTGTTGTCCAGCTGCAGGACCGTCCCTCCTCTCTCGGCGGTTATCTCTCCAGCGGACGCCACTGTTATTTTAGCTCCATTGATTTTGGGTAATAAATAGCTGAAGTGCTGCTGGTAAAAGCTGAGAGGGGGAATCCCCCCGGGGTGGGGTGTGGGGGGGAGGCTAAAGCAGGCATCAGGTCCCCATCTGAGACCCACAGCAGAGAGGGAAAGAGATTGACTAAATATCAATAGATGGAGCCTTCTGAAAGCTACGGAAATAGATGCACTTATCACACACCTTGATCACCGCTGTCAGGCTGGAGATATTTTTAGGTTGCAGGGAAGTTTGTCCTAAGTGTCCGTTAATGGACCCGGTACAGAAGGATCTTTGAGTCCTCCAGCTGCTCAGGACGATAACATCATTAGCACAGAAGCTAACTGGCTTCATATCCAGTTATATACGTCCCAACCTTACTAAGGTTTGAGATACTACGAGATCTATGAGCCAGTGAGTTTTCTGTATTTGTAAATGATATGAAACCAGGAAGGCTGTACTGAGTAGCTGGAAATGTCAAAGCTTCACTCATAACGTTGACTTTTAAATTCTAAATCAATATTTGAATGTTGCACAGCTTTCTTTTTTTTTTGGCTGGACCGCGCAGACATACTGTCCAACCTTCAGACCTTAAAAAAGGGAGGATTTCTATCCCATAGTGGGGGTCAGTGGGTCCTTCAGTTTCCTGCATTCTGGTGACTTTTAAAGAGCGAAAATAGCAAAATAATAAGTTCACCGCAACAGCATTTTATGTTAAACTTTTGATTTTACCTTTAACTCCCAGGAAAGGAAATTGAATAATTCGCCCTCTGGTGTGACCTCGGTTTTTATTTATTTCTGCTCCTGCTTGAGTATTTCTTTCTCTTAGTTCTCTCCATTTCTCTCTCCTTCTCTCACTCACTGAATCTTTTTTCATACACAACGTGACAACGCCACCACTGCGCTCTGAAAACGGCTTATGCGGCGCCACGGCAGAGCAAAGCCCAACTTCGGGCGCTGCACGCTGTGGCGAGCGCAGCTTAAACATGACCTCAAACCGCGCTGTGTCGCGAGCATAGACTGCTCTCTTCAGCCGGGAAACGACAGTTGGTGTAGCTCTATTGTCGTCCGGGTGGAAACAGTAGAGATTATACACACTGTTCAGTTCCAGAAACAGGCTAAGATAACAAACTATAGTCTGAAATATATACGAAAAAAATAAAGTCTGAAAAATGTCCCAAAAAATCTGGAAAAAAATGTCAGAACATGGTGGTTTGGTGGCTACTAGTTGTCACTTTTGTGCTGTTTGTGTTTTAACCGTTAGTGAGGAGGCGGTTACATGTCTTGACACCAGGTAGCTTGTTTTCCTCTACCCCAAAACGCTGCAGCGCCGCGTCGCTGGCAGCCAGTTAGGACGCTCTAATAGAAAACAGTGTAATCAAGCTGATTTTGCCGCTCGGCGGCGTCCCATCCAGCCAGGACACGGTGTCAGAATAAAGGTGTTTGCTGTTTGTAGGTGAACTCGTGGTCGGTGGAGGAGCTGCGACTGCGTCTGGCCTCTCTGGACCCTCAGATGGAGCAGGAGATCGAGGAGATCCGTCAGCGCTACCAGACCAAGAGGCAGCCCATCCTCGACGCCATCGAGGCCAAAAAACGCCGGCAGCAGAACTTCTGAGAAGGAAACACGGATGTTTCATCTCTGCAGCGGTTCAGTGAAACGACGGTAAAACTGTGTGAAGACTTCTGATGATCAAACTGATGAAGAGGAACTTCCAACGAGCTGTTTGACACAATATTCACAACTTTTTTTTTTCTCTCTTTTTGATTTAAGATCCAGGTTTGAGTCTTCAGGAACTTTTTTTCTGTTTCTGGTTTTAACGGTTTAAGAACGTTTGATTTCAACGCCATCAGCAGCTCATCTGGACTCAGCGATGGTTGTTACAATCTCATCTCTTTACTTTTTTTCACTTAATCGTGTGGTACAATATCGTTTTACCTGCTGACTGCTCACCTTAGGTACTGGTGTTTCCTCTCATCGGTGGTAAATGCTGCTGCTGCTGCTGCTCGACTGTGAAAGTCTAGAAATGGATCATTCCCTTCTTGGAAAGTTTCTCACAAATCAAAGTTTCAGGATCGTTCAAAAGCTCTGATAAATGATAAGGAACCAGATGTTTGAATGATCAAAAAGGAGAGGAGATAACCGGAGAACATCTGTTTCTTCTCTCTAAACTTTAAACTCAACCATGAAAACTAAATCTCTTTAATCCGGTACATTTTGTTTGATATAATTTTTTCTACATATACAGCCGTGGTTGAAGTTCATAACTCATCATGTTTTAGTTTTACGTCTCTCTCAACAAAAGTGACACTTGAGTTTCCCGCTCAGTTCTGCTTCATGGAGCCAAACAGCAGAAATACATTCATAACGGAGCTTCTTCAATCAGATTAACTCAAGTTACTCTTAATGCCCAATGATGATAGATCACTGAACAACGACTCTGTTTACATGCACAACGTCTTCTGGTTTCTGTCCGTATTCTGAAAAAGACAATAGTCCAACTGATCTCTTTACACGGCTAATGAAAATGAATATTCCACTGATATTCCTGTTGACATGCAGCCGTTCACACTCTGATTACCGTAACGCAGCCTCCTTCTTTCAATCCTTCAACCAGGTTTTCTAGTTTCATGTGATACCAGTATCTTCACTCTAGCTTTAAAACTGCGCTTAAAATTGTGTCAATGCGTTAAAGAAATGAATGGCGTTAAAACAAATTTGCATTATTATCACGTTAACTTTGGCAGCCCTATTGTTTAAATGACCCGTATCAAATTCACAATATTGTCATATTCAGAATAAAAGAGGAATAGTAAATGCATGTAAACGAAGTCGGTGTTTGTTGATCTCGGTCAGCTGGTGAAGATTAATACTATTATTTTTTATATGATTGATTATTCCATCATCATGAATCTAACTGGAGGTTAAACGTCTTTGTCTAAAAGACGATTTACAGACAAATATTCACAATCCACAGATCATCACTGAGAAGTCAAGATGTAGATTTAGATCTTGAGATGTAGCTGAAGTGTTTGGTTTGTGGGTCACGAGATGATTAACAGTAAAATAATTACATTTATTTACTTTACCCCCCGTTTAGCATTTTATAATCCATACGTAAACATTTAAATGGCTTATAAAACACTATAATGTAGCTGTAATTATGAGCCGATGTTCACAACAGTTACAGCGAAGCAGTCGTTGGCAATGAACATCTTCAGGCTCCCTTCAACAGCGCTCATTAAATATGTATTTAAGAAAGAGAAAAGACACGGGTAAAAGCAAAATGAGAATCTGAGCCAGTGGAAGTTAAATTCTAGGGCTAAAATACAAACATAAATATAAAAGTATGATAACAAAGAAAATGTATACTTGGAACTCACGTTTATTAATCTACAGTATTTCTCAACTACTCCCAACTTCTTATGAAGACATATTTTATATTATTTTCTGCAAATTTTAAGTTGACAAATACATTAATAATCATAACAGCTACATTATAGTGTCTCGTATCAGCCCGGTCACACAGCAGGTCGGGAAATAGTCACGAGATTTAACGGCAACATTAAATTAACGGTACATAAACATGAAGTTCACTTTTTTTCCCCCCTGATGGTCAGCATGAAATCAGTTTGTATATAATCCACGTAATCGTGAACCAGGAAGTATAAACGGCGGCGAGCGGCGTGTAGGGAGGAGGTCGGGGTGGATGAGTGGGTCTAAAAAACACCAGACTTTCAACACTTATTTGAACCCAAACCGCCGTCTTTTACTAAACTTCACTAAGTAGTTTCATTTTGAAAAAGACTGGAGCAGAAATTGACACGTGCGTCCCGTGTTGCTGGACATTCGTAGGAAAACTCAAAGCAAAGCGTCAGATGTTCCTCTAATCTTTATTTTGAAATGACCTCTACAGTTCTCCGTCTCTCTTTGGTTGACTTTACTTCATTTAAGGGATCACGAGCTAAAACAGTTTGGTCTTTTCTCACCTGCATAATAATAATAATATCTTAGTTCATTTTCTTCTAGATCTGAAAATGTCTGAAACTGTCTAAATGTTTTAAGGGAATTTAATGAGATGGAAACGTGACTTTGTTTAACCTCCAGTGAACTTCTTGGTGTATAATTTGAGTTTTTATTTCAGTGTCCAGCATCTATTTTTCTTCCTCAGTAAGCAAAAAAAAATGACGTAGGTCGACAGATTTATGGAATCGATTCAACAAAAGCTTTTATTTCCTGGATTTATTAGTTTGATCTGAACTGAACGAGATTAAAAAGCGTCAGACTGAAGCTGGCGTCGACCGCCGTCTGACTCGCCTTCACTTCTAACATTCCTCTTCACCCAGCACAGAAACTTCTATTTTTCTACGTAGATTTAGTGTCACAACCGAAAAGGAAAAGCAGCTTCTCAGGTCATAAAACTCCTCAGGGGTGTAAAAATAATGACAACAGTGATGAGACGTGACTGTAGATAGTTTATGAGTCTGTGTATATATATATATATACACAGTATGAGCACCGCTGGCTGCAGCTGTATATCGGGATATATGTGAACAGTCGGAGGGTTCAATCCCCAAAATGAGACGCTTTTCATTAAGTTATATTTATAATAATATAAGTTAAAATGAGCGTCCGTCAGCTGGAGTTAGACTCGTTTCTCTGAAAGAAAACGACTCGTGAGCACAATTAATTTTTTATTTTCTCTTCTGTGTTACAAGAAAAACAAAAAGGGATTTTCCTTTCTGCCTTATTATTGATGTTCTGCCTTTTATGTTTCTGAACAGTGATTTAGTATAAAAAAAGGGACAATATAAAAAATAATGCAACGTGATTGTTATAAAATATGAGCTGTTTGATGCCGGCAGTGAACTATGGAGGATGTAACCTGCCAAAATAAAACAAACGGTTAAATAAATAAATTACTAAATAAATAAATGTGTCATTATATGTAACAAAAATAATATAAAAATAAATGTAGCCATTAATTGATTGATTAAATGTGACATATATTGATATTTCTGTTTAAATAGTTTTTTTTTATTTATTTACCTTTGTATTGATTCCTTTATTTATTTAGTCTTCTGTTCTAGTTCCACTTTAATTTATTTATGTAATTATTTTTTATACATTTTTAAAAGTATTTATTTATTTTTGCATTTATTTTTTAAATGTATGTATTTATGTGTTTAAGCATGTAATTATTTATTTAATTATGCATTATTTTCCCTTTGCATTTCACCCCTCTAAGAATACAGAGATAAATGAGGGATGAAATGCAAAGGGAAATGCAGAAATAAATAATAATAATTAAATAAATTAATAGATTTGAAAATAAATTTAAAATAAATTAAAAAAATACATAAATAAAAATAAATGCAAAAATAAATAAATGTAAATAAAAACAAATGCAAAAATAATTAAATAGATTTAAAAATAAATACATAAATGAATAAAAGTAAAAAATAAGGTAATTAATACAAAGGTGAATAAATAAAAAGGCAAATTAAAACAAAAATATATCTTATATATAATATCTTATATCATATTTTATCAATTGATGAATTTTTGCTACATTTAATGACATATTTATTTATTGAGTCATTTATTTATTCATCCATTTATTTTTTATTTTGTCAGGTTCCGTCCTCCATAGTGAAGTGATGCATCAAAAATTAAGTCGTAATCACTGGATATGCAACAGAAATGAACCCATTTGTGCCTAAAGACTGTATTATCTAAGAGCAGGAAAAATGCCACAATGTTTGTTACGATTGGTCAAAAGTCTTGAAGTTTGACAAACGCTGGGCAAATATCTAACAGGAAAACTTTGAAATGTTTAGATCACATGAAAAATGACGTTTGTTAGCTCCCTCAACTATGCGGTCTACCGGCGTGCTGCTGACGTAGTATGTGCACGTGTTATCAGGCGTAAACATAGAATTGAACTGAATAGATCGGCCCCGTTGTCACCGATATCCAGGGATCATTTAGGGATGCACCGATCAGTATCTGATACTTGATACTTGCTTGTAGTTTCTGAGAGAGACATTATCTTATCATACTATATCCAGTATTTGGGCACATGGGATGATTGTTTTTTCCAAAAATATAGTCTGTTGCAATAACAGTTGTCCCATCATTTGCCCAAATACTGATATAGTATGATCAGAAAAACTCACTTTTCAGCCAAACGGTTCGATCGATTCTAAAAAATGTCGTCACATTTGAAAAATATCAGTTGTGGGCACTAATGGGTTAAACTGTTCTGATGTTTAAAATGCTTTCTGTGATGTTCTTAAATGTTTTTATATGAAACAAACCACTGCAGGCATTTGTAGGTTTGATGAGCATGAAGGGAAGGTCGGGACAACTATTATTACTGATCAGCTTTACAGTGAAAACATGAAACACATCTGGATTCATTTCAGGTTAGTTGTTTGTTGTCGGTGGTGGAAGATGTTTCACTTCATGAGGCTCTAATTTATTAGTGATATCTGTTAAAATGTCTAAATCCTGCTGAGACGTGTTTAATTTATTCATTTTTCATGGGTCATCTTCAGCAGCTCAAACATCACTTCCTGCAGGTGTTTCCAGATGTTTTATAATACGTGTGCTCTAAAGTGGAAATACAAACTATAAAATGTTCAAATACAAAACCGTCGTCGGCTTCCATATAAAACCTGAACAAAGAAAAAGTGGATTAACGGATTCATCTCGAGGTGAATCAGCTGTTCTGTCCTCAGTCTCTTTTATGTTCAAACCTTATTATTATTATTATTATTATTATTATTATTATTATCATTATTATTCCAGCCATGTAAAGATCTGCTGTCTCTTCTGAGCTCTTCTCATGTTTTGCACACTTCCTGTTTGACGCCTGAAAATGTTTCTGAAGTTTATATTTTTGCCTTAAAGTTTATTAAAGTCTGCGGTGAAGTCTTTTTGACGGCACTGATATCTGGTTGGTTTCTGTTTGCTCGTCTCATAAAGAAATGAATAAAAACGGAGGAAAGTTAAAACGCAGCGTCTTCGTTTTTACACTAAGAAATGTTTCTGATTTAATACTTTGGGTTTTCTGGTTTTCTAGATTCGTTTGATGATCATCTGCGTTTAGGTTTTCCACCGTCAGGTTTTCTATTGTTTGTTTTAAGCTGTCTCTATAAAGCAGGAGGTGGAGGAAGTGTTCAGATCCTCCATCAGTAAGAGCAGAAATACCACAATATAAAAAATACTTTGTTGCAAGTAAAACTGTATTTGTAGCAAAATGTACTTGAAGTATCAAAAGTAAAAGGCAGAAAACCTTTGTGAGGATTATACTATTATATATTATTATTAATGTGTAAACAGCATTTTACTGTTGTAAAAGAATATTATATTATTAATATTTCCCTCTGAAAGAAGTATAAAGTAGCATGAAATGGAAATACTCAAGAAAGGTTAAAGTACTTCAAATTAGTACTTGAATACAGTACTGTACTACGTCCTACTACATGTTCAGACAGAAACCAGCAGTGATTGTATGTACTGACTAGTATCCTGATATCTCTTCTCCCAACCCGTCTCACAGGAAGTCGTAGAAATACCACGACGTTACACGGACATTCAGCGTGTCATGAAGACATATTTTAGCGTTTTCTCGTGTGTCATTTGTACGTCACGCAAACGTCCACAGTTAGCTTCAGGCAGTAAAACCACTTAGTTAAGGTAAGGGAAAACGTCATGGTTGAGCTTAAAATAAGGACGGAAACAACTACGGAAAACAAACTTCACAAACGTAACTTATAAAACAAAACACCGGTCAACAACGGCCTCGAGCACCAGTCTCCTGGTTAAAAGTCCGGTGTCCGTACAGGATACATGACATACAAAAGACACACGTAAATCAACAAAGGCGTATCTATTGCACGCTAAGCGGCTAGCGCATCATCGTGGCATTTCTACGGCTTTTCGTGCAGACGGGGTGCTTCTTCCATTAAACCACATCTGTAACGGTTCGTGTCCACAGCCTCTGTCCTTTCCACGCTTCCCATTCATTGTCTACGTAAGCAGCCGTGCAATGCATTCTGGCAGCGTGACGGCGCGATTCAAGAGACGGGGCGTCACGTCGCCCGCTCCTCATCTCATTTACGTAAAGTTGAGGTTGAGGCTACTTTATGCAAATCAGGGTCTCGCTGCCTCTGTAAACTCCCGTGAAACTTTTGAACTAACCGTTGATCTAAAATAAAGACAGATTCATCAACTACATGGATTATTTCTCATTAAATGTTTTCAGAAACACGTTTCGGTGAAATATTTTCGTGAAATAAGAGAAGAAAGTTTCCAAACGAGCCGCCATGTTGCTTCCGGTTTGAAAGCCGGAAGCAGCAGCCCACGAGGAGAAGAGTTCGTCCAATCAGGTTCCTCGTGTCCGGTGGCAGCCCATCAAGCGTCCGACGCTGGGAAGCTGTGTGTCCCCTCGCAATAAAAACTGTTCCTTCATCATCATCATCACCATCAACACACCGTCCTGCTGACACTAATACTCACTAGAGTACCACATCTGGATTAATCCGCCGCTGAAAATAGTCCCCAACAAAGTCTCTATGTCCTCCTGTTGGTCTGATAGAAACTACAGTGAGCCGCTGTTTGAGGAAGTTACTGAACCTATTTTAAAATGAAACTAAATGATTCCTCCTCATCCTCTTCATCCTCTTCGTCCTCTTCGTCCTCTTCGTCCTCTTCGTCTTCTTCGTCCTCTTTGATTGGAGGACAGAGTGACTTCATAAAAGTGTCCTCTCTTCTTCTCTTGTCTCATCAAATCCATCAAATCAACCTTCTGTTCCTCTTTCTTCTCTCTCCATGTTGTCGTCGTCGCCAAAATAACAGAGATGAATATTTAATCAGCTGAAGCCTCAAATCTGGTCTGTGTCCTTCAGTCTGCAGCGGTACACACAGTGTGTGTCTGTGTATATATATATGTATATATATATATACATATATATCTGTTTACACAGTCACATTGTGGGGACTCTGAAACGACCCTTAAACGCTTGTCTTAAAACGGCGTTTTAAAACCAAAACGTATTAGTGTGGATGTATCAGCAACACTACAGTACTTTAAGTACATTTGCTGATACTGTACTGCACTTTCGCTTGTATTGAAGTGTTTTTACATTGTCTTCTTCTTCCTCTTCTTCTTCTTCTTGTTCCTGTTAAAGTTTGGATTAAATAATTTTAATCCTTTATTAAATTGTATTTCATTTAAACTGAACTGTGTGGCACGACGCCACCGATCACCCTTCAAACTGACCTGGAACCAGTCCAAGTGTCTTCTATAAGAAGTGAGAGGGTGAATACTACTGATACTGCTGAATATGTCAGAAATATTAGAAAATAATTAGGACTGTCAAACAATTAAAACAGTTAATTGTGATAGTTAACCTGTTCAAAATGTACCTTAAAGGGAGATTTCTCAAGTATTTAATACTCTTATCAACGTGGGAGTGAACAAATATGCTGCTTTATGCAAATATATGTATATATTTATTATTGTAAATCAATTAACAACACAAAACAATGACAGATATTGTCCAGAAACCCTCACAGGTACTGCATTTAGCATAACAAATATGCTCAAATCATAACATGGCAAACTGCAGCCCAACAGACAACAACAGCTGTCAGTGTGTCAGTGTGCTGACTTGACTATGACTTGCCCCAAACTGCATGTGATTATCATAAAGTGGGCATGTCTGTAACGGGGAGACTCGTGGGTACCCATAGAACCCACAACAGTTATTTAACCTCCTTCTTGACAAGCTAGTATGACATGGCACAACAGCGTTATTAATCAATCAGAATCAAGTATTCAACAAAGCCGTGTAATATATTTTATTATTGTATTATAATTATTGATGCATTAATGTCTTCATCACTTTAATGTTGCAGCTGATGAAGGTAGAGCTACTTTATATACTGACAGGTAGGTTGTGAAGTGATCAATCATTTTTTTATTTTCTATGATATTTAATTATCAATCTGAATCTGTTATTAAATGAATGTTGTGGGGGAAAAAAGTACAATATTTGCAGAAAATGGAAATACAAGTCCCTCAAAATAGAGTAAATGTACTTAGTTACTTTCCACCATCAGCATGTTAGCGTTGTCATGATGTTAGCATTTAGCATTGAGGTCAGTGCAGCCATGTGTTGAAACATCTCTTCTACTTCCACTAAAGTACTTCTCACAGTTTTTCATGGTATTTTTTTATTTCAGTTGCGCTCATGCTATTTCACTTCCTGTTCAGTTCATCACTCCTCTAACAGGCGTGACAGAGGAACACGTCCAGAATCAGCATGAAACATGCACCGATGAATGAGAACAGACTACAGTCGGTCATGGAAGACTCAGAGTTATGATCCACCTCCGGTTCACTCTGTTACTATACGACCCCTCCGACCTTTAGCAGCCTCTGATCGGACCCACTTCTTCACTTGTTGAGCTGTCGTCGTGCAGCGACAGAAGATCAACATGAATCCAGTTCATACTATATTTATTAACGTGTTCTTGGATCAGATTTGATGTGAAGCTTCGTCACAGCTGCAGCAGCTCCTTCCTCCTCAGCATGGAGGTGTAGGACGGATGCTCCACGTAGCTGTAGTTGATGACACCTCCGTCATCCTCAAAGTCTATATCGTCCTCCTCCATGTCATCAGTATCGTCACCGTCCAGACGCCTGCTGTCCTCCTCCTCCCCCTCCTCCTCGTCCTCTTCGTCGTCCTCCGGCTGGTTCTCGCAGCTCATCCTCATCTTCCTGCGGTGGTTGTTCCTCACCGACGCCTCCAGAGCTTTCTGTCTGCGGTAGAAGTGGGAGAACTTGTTGAAGATGATGGTGATGGGCAGCGCCACCACCAGGGTGCCGCCCAGGATGCAGCCGCTGGCCGCCAGCTTCCCGGCCACCGTGACGGGCACCACGTCGCCGTAGCCCACCGTGGTCATGCTCACCGTCCCCCACCACCAGCAGGCCGGGATGGTGTCCAGACCCACGTCCTAAAAACACAGACGGAGAAGAGCGTTATAGTGATTTTATATTTTACATCGATGTGGTTACGCAACAAATACATTGAAAGGACATGATGTGACTTTCATGTTACCTGAATATCAACAAAAATAAAAGTAACAAGACGAACCAGGAAGCAATTTAACAATAATTTACTCTTGTAACCAAAAATATGATTATTATTATTATTATCTATTCCAATTATTTGTTGACCATTTCTTGGTGAAAAGATAGGAAATTAATTGAATTGAATTGAGTTCAGTTCAGTTCAGTTCAGTTCAGTTCAATTGAATTGAATTGAATTGAATTTAATTTAATTTAATTTAGTTTAATTTAATTTAATTCAATTCAATTTAATTTAATTTACTGTTGTAATCAAAAATATGATTACTATTATTATTATTATTATTATCTATTCTAATTATTTGTTGAAAAGATAGGAATTTAATTTAATTTAATTTAACTCAATTCAATTCAATTTAATTTAATTTAATTTAATTAAAAACAAACAAAAAAACAAATAATTGTGCTATATTTCCATGTTCTGCTACTTTCTACTTTTCCTCCTCTACATCTCAGTAGTAAATATTGTTCTTATTACTGCTCTACATTTATCTGACAGCTGTAGTTACTTTCCAGATTCAGATTATTAAAACAAAATATAATCAACTAATAAATTCGGATGTATTATTATAGATTTCACTACCCAGTAGTATATAAATATATAAATAAAGTCATTAAAATAAGCATTTTTTAATTTATTTAATTTTATTATTGAACCTTTATTTTTCCAGGATATTTCCACTGAGATTTAAAATCTCTTTTCCGAGGAAGTCCTGGCCGAGACAGCGGCATAAAAGTTTCACACGTAAAAGCTCACATAACAAAGTGAAAACAAAACAGCAAAACGTTAAAAACAAGGATAAATTTCACATAAAAGAGACAAAACAGCAGTGTTGTTGAACAACAGGACAGTGATGACATTAAAGTGATGAATTAATGCATCAAAAATTATAATACAATGATATAATATATATTATTCTGCATAATCAGTACTTTTATTTTTGGTACTTTCAGTATGTTTTTATGCTAATACTTTTGTACTCTTAAGTAAAATTTTGAATGCAGGACTTTTAGTTGTACTTTACTATTTCTACACTGTGGTATTCGTAATTTTACTTAATTATTACTTAATACTTAATTTACTATTCATGAGCTGCAGCAGAGACAGAAATGTTTCACACTGTGATGGACAACAGGAACTGTGAGTATAACAGAACCTCATTGGCTGAAGTCACAAAACAAAAAGAATAAATAAATGAATGTTTATATAAAGTAGAGAGTGTGAGCGTTACCTCTTCGTACTCGGCGGTGTAAGCGATGCCGGAGAAGACGGACACGCCGACGGCCAGGTAGAGCAGCAGGATGCCCACCTCACGGTAGCTGTGCTGCAGAAACAACATGGAAAACCTGTTAGAAGAACTTCATTAGATGTAATCTGAAGCAGTACTCTGTTTTTAGCGGTGGAAGTTTACCTTTTTATTTATTTTTTAGGGCCGTCAATCGATTAAAATATTTAATCTCAATTAATCACATGATTGTCCATAATGAACTTTGATTAGTTGCAAATTAATCTCACATTTTTTATCTGTTCAAAATGTACCTTAAAGGGAGATTTGTCAAGTATTTAATACTCTTATCAACATGGGAGTGGACAAATATGCTGCTTTATGCAAATGTCTGTATATATTTATTATTGTAAATCAATTAACACAAAACAATGATAAATATTATCCAGAAACCCTCACAGGTACTGCATTTAGCATAAAACAATATACTCAAACTGCATGTGATTATCATAAAGTGGGCATGTCTGTAAAGGGGAGACACGTGGAGAACCCATTTTCATTCGCATATCTGGAGGTCAGAGGTCAAGGAACCCCTTTGAAAATGGACATGACAGTTTTTCCTCGCCAAAATTTAGCATAAGTTTGGAGCGTTATTTAACCTCCTTTATGACAAGCTAGTATGACATGTTTGAATTAATGCGTTAAAGAAATTAGTGGCGTTAAAACGAATTTGCGTTCGTTTACACAGCCCTAATTGTTTTGTATGTTAGCTGTAATAGTATTTCATGTTGTACCATTGAAATAAACAGAGCAGCAGGATGAACATTAAAGGTCCCATATTGTAAAAAGTGAGATTTTTCATGTCTTTTATATTATAAAGCAGGTTTAAGTGCTATATAAATACTGTTAAACTATCAAAGAGCTCAATATACGGAGAAATACACACAGCCCGTATTCAGAAATTGTCACAAATATACAATATATAGATCATTACACGGTTTTAAACCAACTTAATTTTTTTTTAACAAATATAAATGTTGTGAAAACTCTTTTGGAGAAAATACAGAACAAAACTCTGTAGCACAGATCCGTCATTACTGGATATGTTCAATGTACAAAATCTTGCTATATTTACAGACATAAATACAACCTTCTAAATGTGTCCCAGTTTATTTCCTGTTGCAGTGTATGTAAATAACATCAGCTGACAGGAAGTAAACATGGACCCAAACTGTTGCCTAGCAACACCATACAGGTACTGTAATATACTATGACTTTTTTTTATTACATTTTTCAACAAACTAAACTGACTTTTTCATCATATAATTTTTCGACATACTATACTATGACTTTTTTCATAACATTTTTCGACTGACGTCAGACCTTCGTTTGGTAAGCTAACATTACTGCCAAGCAGGTGAAATATATAGTGATTTTCTGGTTTTAACTGCTAATGATGCTAAGGTTAATCAACATGATGCCTGTCAATCATGTTCAGTCTCGTGTGTGTTGATATTGCGAGCACAAGCGCGAGCAACAGGATGCTGACTGTTGTGGACTTAACGGCCACAGGTGTCACTGTTAACAAGCAATTTCTGATTCTTACAGAGTCCCTTTAAAGTGCTGCTTCGATCTGAATGTAAATGTAATGAATCCAAATCCAGCTAACAAAGTCAAGCAGATGATTCCAGCTCAGACATGATGGTGTTTAAGGCTCATCATCATCATGTTCTGATACATGAGACGGTAACATGAGCTGCTGTACTGTGATGGAGGAGCTGCTTCTCTGCTGGTGTAACTGATCCACTTCACACGATAATGACATTACATGGAACAACCAGATCAGAGTTAATGCTCGCAAAGAGACGTCTTTTTAAACATACTCGCCAACCCTGAGACCTCAAAAATAGGGAGGATTTCTAACCCAAACTCGAGGGTCTGGGGGTCCTCCATCAGAAACATTAGAGTTTCAGAGCCTGCATTGCTTCCTGCATTCTGGTGACTTTAAAAGAATGAAAATAACAAAATAGAGTACACTGCAACAGCATTTTTTGTTAGGTAGGCCTACTTTAAATTCTACTTTTTTTTACATGTTTTGCCCCTGCTTGACAACGCCACCACTGACCTCTGAAACACGTTGAGCCTGCGTCGAGCAAAGCCCAACTTGGGCGCTGTGATGTGCAGAGACCGCAGCTCAAACCGTGTTGTGTTGGTCGCGAGCGAAGGCTATATATATTTATTACACAGCTGGGTTGAATACTCGATTCTGATTGGTCAATCACGGCATTCTGCGGTCTGTAATTTCTGTATAACAGACCGTTGCTATGTATAACAAACCGTTGCTATGGGCGCAGTTCAGATGTCGGACTCTGGAGGACCGTTTTTTGTGTCAAAATATAGATTTTTTTCAGTAAGTAGCCGTATAATATGCGGGATAATGTACAGCTAGCGGGTCATTGTTGTGAAAGATCCCCTTCAGGGCGGTGAGAGACCCCTCCGCTGGGGATTCTTTCACAACAATAACCGGCTCGCTGTACAATATCCCTTACTTATATATCTATGGCAGCTCTCTTCTGCCGTGAAACGACATTAGGCGTAGCTGTATTGTCATAGACGCTGTACAGCGCCAGAAACAAGTTGAGATAACGAAAAGGAAAAAATCGGGAGAAAAATGGGAGAAGTGTGACCCCGGGAAGAAACCAGGTGGTTTGGCAAGTATGTTTCTAAAGACCGACCCCCTTCTCCTGAAAATCAAAACCACATCTTCAAAAACAAAAAGCACAACAACAGTTCCCGGCTCAGACCGACATCCATCAACCTTTATGATGCAGAAAGGTCAACACAGCAGAATGTCACAGAGGAAATACATCATTAGTTTTTATTCTTCCTCAGAGGTCGGTTTAATGTCAGAAAGTCAAATGTTACATAACAGAGTCCTGACTCACCCGAAGAGTCGCTCCCAGTGACCGAAGACCTGTCGAGTGTCGGGCCAACTTCAAGACCCTGAAGATCCTCATTAACCTGAACACCTGAGAGAGAGAGAGAGAGAGATCCTTATTAACCTGAACACCCGAGAGAGAGAGAGAGAGAGAGAGAGAGAGAGAGAGAGAGAGAGAGAGAGAGAGAGAGAGACATGAAGTAGTGATGAAGAGAAAGTGCTATTGCATTTCATTCCATCTTTCTCATAAAGGTAGTCAAGGCACCGGGGATGGATGAGATTCATCCTGAGATGCTGAAGGCTCTGGACATTGTTGGACTGTCTTGGCTTACCCGTGTCTTCAGTGTCGCGTGGAGGTCGGGGACAGTACCTGTCGAATGGCAGACCAGGGTGGTGGTTCTCATTTTTAAAAAGCGGGACCGGAGGGTGTGCTCCAACTATCCGGGTATCACACTGCTGAACCTCCCCGAGAAAGTGTGTTCTAGGGTGCTGGAAAGGAGACTCTGACTGATTGTCGAACCTCAGATCCAGGAGGAGTAATGCGGACTCCGTCCTGACCAGCTCTTTACCCTTGCAGGGCTGTTTGAGGGGTCATGGGAGTTTGCCCATCCAGTCTACATGTATTTTGTGGACTTCGAGAAGGCTTACAACCACGTCCCCCGGGGAGTCCAGTGGGGGGTACTGCGGGAATATGGGGTACCGGGGTCACTGTTATGAACCATCCGGTCCTTGTATAACCAAAGTGAGAGCTGCGTCTGTATACTCGGCACAAAGTCAACACGTTTCCAGTGGGTGTTGGCCTCCACCAGGGTTGTCCCTTGTCGCCGATCCTGTTTGTGATTTTCATGGACAGGATCTCAAGGCGCAGCCGGGGGGAAGAGAGCGTCCGGTTCGGGGACCTCAGAATTGCGTCTCTGTTTTTTGCAGATGATGTGGTTCTGTTGGCTTCATCAGACCATGACCTGCAGCACACACTGGGGCGGTTTGCAGCCGAGTGTGAAGCGGTCGGGATGAGAGTCAGTACCTCCAAGTCTGAGGCCATGGTGCTCTGCTGGAAATCGGTAGATTGCTCCTCCAGGTGGGGAGTGAGTTACTGCCCCAAGCGAGGGAGTTTAAGTGTCTTGAGGTCTTGTTCATGATTGAGGGAAATGGACAGGCGGTTCGGTGCAGCGTCTGCAGTTATGCGGGCGCTGTAACGGACCGTTGTGGTGAAGAGGGAGCTGAGCCGGAAGTCAAAGCTCTCAATTTACCATCCCCTCTACGTTCCAACCCTCACCTATGGTCATGAGCTTTGGGTAGTGACCGAAAGAATGAGATCGCGGATAAAAGCGGCCGAAATGAGCTTCCTTCGTAGGGTGGCTGGACTCAGCCTTGGGGATACGGTGAGGAGCTCAGACATCCGGAGGGAGCTCGGAGTAGAGACGCTGCTCCTTCACCTCTAAAGGGACCAGCTGAGGTGGTTCAACATCTCATCAGGATCCTCCTGGACGCCTCCCTTTGGAGGTTTTCCAGATACGTCCAACTGGTAAGAGGCCCCGAGGCAGACCCAGAACACGCTGGAGAGATTATATATCTGGTCCAGTCTGGGAACGCCTCGGGGTCCCCCAGGATGAGCTGGAAAACGTTGCTGGGGCGAGGGACGTCTAGAATTCCCTGCTTAGCCTGCTGCCCCCGAGACCCGACCCCGGATAAGTGTTTTATTACAAACGTGTTTTCAAGCAAGGTTTTTACTTTTTGTTTTACTGTATCTGTGACATTAAACAGCAGACTGACTCAAAGAGTGGAAATAATTTGATATTTCTTCATTCAAATGTTATATACGTACAATTAATTTACATGCAACAACAAATGAAGAATTCTGAACCTGTATGAGTCGTCCCAGATCTCCCAGTTCAGACTCCGATCCCAAAGTCAATTCAATGAGCAGTACGATGTAGATGGGAACCACAGACACCAGGTCGATGATGTTCAGAGGGTGATGGAAGAACTTCCTCTTGTTCGGAGCGAGCAGCAGCCGGGTCACCACCTCAAACACAGAAACAATACTCTGCGACGGTTCTTCACCAGTATCACCAGTACACACCACACTCTGGTTTCATGTCCTCACCTCGAAGGTGAACCAGCAACTGCAGAACACCTCCAGAGCCTGCATGGTCGGGTCCTCGACCACCTTCCCTTCATCGTCAAACGTCTGAGACAAAACAGGAGAAAGACTGGTGATCGAAACTTCAGATGTTTTCAAATGATACTTTCAGTTTCAGGGCCAAATACAGGAGGTGTTTTTCTTTATTATAATATTTTGTGTAACTGGTTGTTCATGAGTTTGGAGAAATAATCAACAGCGGTTTCCTTCCTCAGACAAAATCAAGACAACTACGCTCCATCATCCCTACTCATTTAGTCCAACTGTCTCCATTAAAAGTATGCCGTATTATCTATTGGCAGCTCCTGTCTGCAGTGGACTCATGGATGTTCAGACAACTATCACTGAATTACTGTGATACTGAAGAAAACTTAAAAACTTAATGATTCTCAGGCAAGTTCTGCAGTTATAAGGAGCGTTTTTTTTACAATGATTTCTAAGCAGATTTGTGGACGTTGGACATTGATGGACATCAGAAATAATGTATCCTCAGAAAGCGTAAGTCACAGAGAATCTAAAACTAAGTGTATCATGTCTGTGTGTTCACATTTAACTGAGTTATGACTCCGAGAAGCAGTATGATTTTTGTGTTATTTGCCTCCATGAGCCTAAATCGCTGAGCTAAATAGAATAGAATAACTTTAAACACCAGCATGTATCCGTCTATTTCACCTCACACTGTACGTTTCCAGCTCTCCGTACCGACCTGATACTCCGGGATGCTGTTAATACACATGATGGCGATGGATGTGAGCACCACCCCGATGGAGACCAGGCTGAAGAGCTTGCTGGGGATGGAGTATCCCGGGTTCTCCAGCGTCAGCCACAGACACTTCCTGATGTTCCCGTAACGCACCTCCTGGAAATGCTGCATGTCTCTGTGACAATAGAGGACGGCAGTGAGTAAATGGAGGGACGTGAGTCGGGCTGCATGATTAACCCTTTACTTTTTACCTGTTCAAGTCCGATATCTCGTCCACAGACGTGTCGATGCTGCTGACGTCGCTCTCGTCGTCCCAGCTGCGATGGCGATTGCTCTCCAGCTTGCGGTCGTGGTAACGGTAACTGCAGCAACTGTCCAGGAAGAACTCGTTGATGCCCCAGTACTCTATCTCCTGACTGCGTGGGGAACACCAGTCAGATCAAGTTAGTTTGTACACCAGTTGAAGTTTGACATTTCTTTAAATTATGAAATGAAAAGTGAAAATGACAGAATGAGAACCCCACCAAGCCCAACCCAAAATCCTGTCAAAGATATTGGAGAGAAAGTGTGTTTATTCCCTCTTTTAAAGCTCCTTTTAGACATCTGTAAAGTTCATCTATCTGCTTCTGTGATTGATGTAAAGTTTGTTAAACGTTACACAGACCTGAAGGAGAAGACACACAGCTCCTCCATGATGTGGAGTTTGCCCGTCTGGTAAAAGTGGAGGACGTAAGGGAACAGGCTGGGATTCCTATCAAAATAAAACTCCTTCTGCTGCACGTCGTAGTCATCACACACCTGAGGGAGGAAGGAGAGAAGAGCCGTAAGAGAGAAGGAGGTGAACATTTGATAGTTTACCAGCTGAACCCACCTGCAGTATATCCTCCTCTGAGTCACAGGCCAGCAGTTTTCCCAGTCTGGTGTCTGGGAATTTCTTCAGCGTGCTGGAACAGAGGCTCCTCTTCAGACCGCCGACGTTGATGTGGACCAGACCCTCGTCAGAGTCCTGGTGGGCCCAGCTGGGCAGATTCTCCTTCACCATGGTTACCTGCTGGAGACACAACCAAGGTGAGTGTGGACAACTAAAACCAGCAACGAATGGCTCTAACTAACATGTACTATACACGCTACTGTTGAAAAGTTATTAATGTGCTGAGAGGACTACTCTATATATCTGAATGGTAGAAAGTCCTCTTTACTAATAGATGCTATTTTGCCTTATTAAAAAAATGAAACTATATATACTTGTGAGACGTTTTTAAAGATTTACATCTTCAATAGGACCTAAAGTGTTTGGGGCTGAGACAGGAAGTCAGACAGTATTGAGAGACGGACTAACTTTGTAAAACTTTGTAGTTGTTTTTCGCCTCTTTGTCGTTGTGTTATGTCCACTTGTGGTCATTTTGAGTCTTTGTAGTTGTTTTTTGCCTCTTTGTGGTCATGTTGTATCGCTTTAGTCGTTTTTACCACTTTATAGTCGTTTGTCACCTCTTTGTAGTTGTTTTTTGTCTCTTTGTAGTTGGTTATTTTGCCTCTTTGTGGTCATGTAGTGTCTCTTTGTAGTTGTTTTTCGCCTCTTTGTCGTTGTGTTATGTCCACTTGTGGTCATTTTGAGTCTTTGTAGTTGTTTTTTGCCTCTTTGTGGTCATGTTGTATCGCTTTAGTCGTTTTTACCACTTTATAGTCGTTTGTCACCTCTTTGTAGTTGTTTTTTGTCTCTTTGTAGTTGGTTATTTTGCCTCTTTGTGGTCATGTAGTGTCTCTTTGTAGTTGTTTTTCGCCTCTTTGTCGTTGTGTTATGTTCACCTGTGGTCATTTTGTGTCTTTGTAGTCGTTTTTTGCCTCTTTGTGGTCATGTAGTGTCTCTTTGTAGTCGTTTTTGACACTTTGTGATCATGTTGTGTCTCTTTGCAATTAAAAAACTTTATATTTGTGAGACATTTTTAAAGATTTACCTCTTCAGTAGGAACTAATGTGTTTAAGGAAGTCAGACAGTATTGAGAGACGGACTTGGTTTGGTTTTGGTCTGACACAACCCTTATCCTTTTACTACACATTTTAAGTATTTGACACTGAACATTATTTGGAACAAAGTTTTTGAATGTCCTTGATGATCATCATCATCTCATCTCATCTCAAGCTGAGTCAGCAGTCAACAAAAAACAACGTGACAACTTTCTGGCAAAGAAAAGCCTGAGTTTTATTTTTTGCTCTGAAAGTTTGAGCTCCACTTTTGTGATGGAGGCACTCATCTAATTTCATCTACTCTGCACTTCTGAGAGCAGACGACCAGACACTAATTTGATAAAGAACTATTTTAGGCAGCAGTGAGAACACATGAGGGTCCCTTTGTAGTCGTTTTTTCACCTTTTTGTTGTCGTGTTATGTCCACTTATGGTCCTTTAGTGTCTTTGTTGTCATTTTTTGCTTCTTTGTAGTTGGTTTTCGCCTCTTTGTGATCATGTTGTGTCTCTTTGTAGTTGTTTTTGACTCTTTGTAGTCATGTTGTGTCTCTTTTTAGTTGTTTTTTATCTCTTTGTAGTTGTTTTTTGTCTCTTTATGGTCATGTTCTGTCTCTTTGTAGCTATTTTTTGCCTCTTTTGATTGTTTTTCGCTTCTTTGTGAACATGCTGTGTCTCTTTGTAGTCGTCTGTTACCTCTTTGTGGTTGTTTTTGCCTCTTTGTGGTCATGTAGTGTCTGTTTGTAGTCATTTTTTACTTCTTTGTCATCGTGTTATGACCACATGTGGTAATTTTGTGTCTTTGTAATTAGAGACAGGAAGTCAGACAGTATTGAGAGATGGACTAACATGTTGTTGGTTTTGGTATTTTCATGGAATTTGTTGACAATAACAAAAATATAGAATGACACCACCCTTATCCTTTTACTACACATTTAGAGTATTTGACACTGAACTTTGTTTGGAACAAAGTTTTTGAAAGTCCTGATGTGTGATGTCACTCCTCTCTTCTTCATCATCATCATCATCTCATCTCAAGCTGAGTCAGCAATCACCAAAAAACAACGTGACAACTTTCTGGCAAAGAGAGGCCTGAGTTTTATTTGCTGCTCTGAATGTTTGGGCTCCTCTTTTGTGATGGAGGCACTCTAAATTTCATCTACTCTGCTAAATGCACTTCTAAGAGCAGACGACCAGACACTAATTTGATGTATGAGACGTTCTCATGTTAACTACAAAACACAACGTGCACGGGTGGAGAGCCAGGAGGCTTTTACTGGATTTCAGATCTTTGCAGACTGAATATAAGTCCATGTTTGGGTGTTTTCTGTGTAGCGAGCCATAATACAGATTTTAACGAGATTAAACTGAGAGTTGTGCTCAGAATCATGATTTACTTATTATCAACATTAACGTGGTTGCAAGCAAAGTGTCTCCATGCGATCGAGTAAAAAAAGAAAAAACACACATAGATGCATCCAAAACAGAAACTAACTCCCACGCATGCTCATCTACTGTCCTCTCCCAACAAACACCCACATGGCGTAGACACACTTTCACAATAAAACACCACGAAATCACTCAACAGATGAATAAATAACAAAGTTCACATCAAACTCTAAAACTGTGAAGTTTTTACTTGCTCTCCTGCCTCGAGTGTTCCCACTGCTGCCGAAAATATTTCTTTTACAGTACAATGTTAATATTAGTGCCAGGAAACCTAATTCAGTTGATTACATATTGCTTAGCAACAAGTTTCAGGGAATGAAGATTATATCTGGATCATCTTTTCTGTCTTTTTGTTTCTGATCAGAGTGATGCCTCGTGGTGTGAAAAGCCAAACGCCAGCAGCTGAGGGATCCATCCAGCAGGAAGAGCCTCTCTTCAGGTAAAGTGAAGCTATAATATCATGTAATAATGTTACACCGTCTGATTGTAGGAAATGGCCCGAGGAACCACAGACAGGTGTTAACCTAATGTTGTGGACTTAATGGTGTTTTAAGCAGAGCAGTCTGACTTCATCTGTCTCTGAATCCTTCAGTCTCATCTGGTTTCTCTCTCTGCCTCTGATTTATGGACACAGTCCGCTGAGGCAGTCTGTCTTCACGGAGGAGGGTGTGTATGTGGGAAGCATGTTAGCGTTTATAAATGCCACTGGTGGGAAGTAACTAAGTACATTTACTTATTTACTTAAGTACTGTATTTAAGTGCAAATTTCAGATACTTTACCTGAGTATTCCCTGCTACTTTAACTTTATACTTCACTGCACTACATTTTTTTATTTTTTTTTATTTTATTAGATAGGGACGATGCAATTTAACATAGTTCCAATACAGGGCATGAAACTGATGTACATCTCAGAGAGAAATATAGTGCTTTTTACTGCATTTATTTGGTAGCCATAGTTACTTTGAAGATCTATATGTTTAAATGTATTTATGACTAACTTCTAAAATATGATGCAATGTTACAGACTAAACTACCCAACAGTTTATAAACTAGTTAAATCAGCTCTACCTCAGTAAATTCAGGATAATAAATATGTTTCACTCTAAACATAATTGACGATGCAGTTTCGTTGTACTGGAAGGTAATGTTTAGGAGACCGGGCTGCTGTATCTGCAGAGATTTTCTAATGTTGCTGTGTTCGGGACGTTTCTGGTCATCAACCACTGTAAAAACGCAGCGACCAGGTGCCAGATCGACAGCACGCATCCAAGAGGAAGCTATGAAAATGGCGGCCACAGCGCAAAAAAATATAGCGAGGCAAAACACCTAGCGGACAAAGCCCATTCCAAAATGAGAGTGAATCTGGGGTTGGCTTTCACCCGCTGGCGAGCACCCTAACGACAGCCAGGGGGCATGGCGACTGGTGTCGTTGAGTTGGGGAGGAGGGGGCCAACTTCGAATGTTGTGTTTACAAACCGCAACCGGCAAATCTTCCTCGTTGTGCCTTTAAGTAAGATCATGAATGCAGGGCGTGTCATGGAGAATTCACTGCATAAAGTAGATAAAAAAAGTGCTTTTGCTACTTTGACTAAAACCTGCTGTAACAGATTTTTTTGGCCACCAGTTTTCCCCGGGCCCCTGGACACAGACATGTGAAGGGCCCCCCGCCCCTCCAACATAGGAGCAAGGGACCCAGACTGAAAGTTTGGGTCTCTTTGTAGTCGTTCGTGGTTTTGTTATGTCCACTTGTGGTAATTTTGTGTCTCCGTAGTCGTTTTTTTGCCTCTTTCTAGTTGTTTTTTGTCTTTTTGTAGTCATTTTTCGCCTCTTTGTGGTCATGTTGTGTCTCTTTAGAGCCGTTTTTTGCCTTTTTGTAGTTGTTTTTTGTCTCTTTATAGTTGTTATTTGTCTCTTTGTGGCTGTTTTTTGCCTCTTTGTGGACATGTGTCTCTTAGCAGTAGTTTTTTGCCTTTTTGTCATCTTGTTATGTCCACTTGTGATCATTTTGTATCTTTGCAGTTATTTTTTGCGTCTTTGTGGTTGTTTTTCGCCTCTTTATTGTCATTTTGTGTCTATTTGTAATCTTTTTTGTCTCTTTGTAGACATTTTCTTCTCTTTGTGATCATTTTAGGTGTCTTTGGAGTAATTATTTTTGTGCTTTTTGTCCTCGTGTTATGTCCAATAGTTGTTTTTTGATTTTTTGTAGTCATTTTTCATCTCTGTGACGTCATTTTGTGTCTGTGTAGTCGTTTGATTGATTCATACAGAGGTTCTGGTCCAGTGGCCCTGGTCCTGTGGATGGTACGTAGGCCCGTTCAGTGAACTGTTGTTCAGTTAAGTTCTTGAGTCTCTGTTTTAGTTCTCATTTCATCTTGGACTGCCGTCCCAGTCATTATTAGATGAGTTAAAGTCCATTGATCATTTAGACGATGCAGGTTTAGTTGAGAGCTGCTGGAGGAAGGTCAGCTACATGTGATCAGTAGAGTAACATGATGAGAGAGAGAGTCTCTATGGAGCTGCAGTCATACAGTGTGACCACTGAGCTGATCTAATACATACCTCATTACAACCATCCAGAGGAGGTTATTAAACACACTGTTAGTTGGTGGTAGTAATACACCATAAAAAAAGCTACGAAGCACCAATAAACGAGGAGAAGAAGCAGCAGCAGATGTAAACAATGCACATTATATATACTTAATATATAAGAGCTTTTCAAATATTTTACATGGTATGAATGTATTCATGATGTTTGTTGGACATACGGACACACAGACAGACGCCTTCCGGTGAGAACAGCTGAACCAAAACTATATAAACTCAAAGGTGTACTTACTAGCTTTCAGAGCTTTCAACCACGTCCCACCTTCTTCATTCATTCTCAAAGCTATAGTGAAACCTTTCAGCTTTAGATTATATTGGTAATATATATATTTGCTTCGGATGAAAACTCCAAAGGCAACTTTTAAATAACTTTTTGAGTGTTGTTTTTTTACATTTGCAAAGACACTCAGACTATATACCGGCTACTTTTGTCCTAAATCTTGTCTTTGAGTTGATCTCAGTCTAATCTCAGGCTTAACTAAAGTCTCGACTGTGATTCCTCTCCTTGAAATGTTCATGAGAATCTTTGCTTTTGACAATGAAAGTGAAAAAAATCTGGAGAATATTATACCAATTAGATAGCTCACATTAATGTTAATGACTCTGCACAGCCAGAAGTGTGAACAATATGTTAAATTGTGAGTTTTATGTCAACAGAAATGTTCTTTATCAATAAGTATTTGTCATTGTGTGTATCAGCAGCACCAAACCAAAGGAGAAGAGAGTGATGGTAACAGTGAGTCTATAATTACATGAGGATCCCTGCTGAGCTCTCCAGGGAGCCGCCAGGCTGCACATACAGAAATAAAGTTGATCTATAATTCAGCAGAAGGAAGCTTGAAATCACAGCGGTGGAAAAATGCACCTCTAACAACAAACACAATAACAACACATAGAGGAACTTCATATGAGATAATGAAACAGGAATCACTGTAGGAGCTGTAACATTTAACAATCAATTAGTCTAATTATGTCTTTTATTTATCTTTAATGAAGACTTACCTGTGAGTTTGGTCACGACACTCTCTCATCATCATCATCATCATCATCCTCCTCTTCTTCCTCCTCAGGCGTCACATTCACCCCATGATGAATGATGAGAACTTTTATACTTTCAATCCTGAAAAGGACCAAACATGTCTGAGGCGGATCGGAGGAGCAAACAGCTGAAAAGGACCTTCCTCCAGCCCGGAACCACAAAGTGTGTTAGAGGAGACCTCAGAGTCCGCTGTGGAGGCGCTCGGTTCCTCCATCTGGACCGCTGTGGTCCGCTCTGCTCTCTGAGCGACTCTTCGGCTGTTTCCGTCACATTCCGGAACAGGATCGGCTCTCCGAACTAGAGCTCTACCTTTAACACCCTGGACCTGCATGGAGGCGTTTCTGTGATGTGTTTGCGGCTCTCAGTGGTTCATTCAGAGTTTAATTGTATTTTTAAAAGCCTCCATAGAGACTCAGTATAATGTGCTTCTTAATGGGACTTTATATTTCCTATGACATTACTGTAATTTTGCTGCTATCTCACAACTGGGATCTTAAGCCTATATGTGTATGTATGAAGTCTATAATGAACATTTTTATTATTTTTTTAATTACTGCAATATGCCTCTAATATCCATAGAGACATGCAAGCCTCTAACTAACAGCTGCTGACTCTCCACTTTTACTCCTGAACTCTACGGAGAATAAACACTTTGATTTAATAAAATAAATATAAAGTAGAGCTGTTATTGTTTATTTTTTTTACAGGGATAAAACAACATTTTCCTGATGAGAAAAATAGAAAAAAACAATTTTCATTACTCCCAAAGGCTACATTCAGAAATGTATTTGTTTATTGATTCATATTTTGGGAAGCTGCATATCATAGACTTCTCATGTATGTGATGTTGGATCCATCTAGTGGCTAAAATCTGGTTTTGCATCTGCAGGTCTTTTCACTTCTTACCTAAACATTTTACTTCACACAGTTAATAATCTGTAATCTTTCCTGTATTTTCATTTGAGGTTTGGTTGTTTAGTGGAGAGATGATGACTGAGCGTATGTTTGTTTTTATTTTTTTTATTTTGTCAGTATGACATAATACACACAAAGGTAAAACTAAATATACAGACATTAACACAAGACGTATATGAAACAGACGTTATGATTTTTAGTTGTTCTTGTTAGTAGTATTGTAAGTGTTTGATATAGTGTTTGTCATATATATATATATATATATATATATATATATATATATACATATATATATATATATATATATATATATATATATATATATATATACACATATATATATATATATATATATATATATATATATATATAAATAACTGTGACCAGAGGAATGTGCAGGTATATGTCCGAGGAGGAGGAGAAATACATAAATAAATAATAATGTTGACAAAAAGTTAAATAACTAAATAATAATAATAATAATAATAATAATAATAATAATAATAACAGTAAAATTTAAATAAAGTAAAATTTAAATGAAAATAAAATTAGTCAAGTCATGTCAATTTTATTTGTATAGCTAAAATCATAAATTTGCCTCGGGGGGCTTTACAGTCTGTACAGGATACGACACTCTCTGTTCTTTACAGGACGACCCTCTCATCGGATAAGGAAAAACTTAACCAAAAAAAACCTTTTAACAGGGAAATAAATGTTAGAAACCTCAGGAAGAGCAACAGAGGAGGGATCCCCCTTCCAGGATGGACAGACGTGCGGTAGATGACATGTGTACAGAGTAACAACATAATGAAAATACAACATAGACAATCCATATGACAAAAAATAATACATGTAATGTGAACATATGTGAGAAGGTGGATCCACGAGGATGTCAAGCAGCTTCCCAGCGTCGCCAAACTGGTAGAGCCAGAGCAACACAACCTCCTCTCCAACGCCAGATAGATAGAGCCAGAGCAACACGACCTCCTCTCCATGCCGAATACATAAAGCCAGAGCAACACAACCTCCTCTCCAACGCTAGATAGATAGAGCCAGAGCAACACAACCTCCTCTCCACGCCAACCAGATAGAGCCTTAGCAACACAACCTCCTCTCCAACGCCTGATAGGTAGAGCCAGAGCAACACAACCTCCTCTCCACGCCGAATAGATAAAGCCAGAGCCCGAGCAACACAACCTCCTCTCCACCATGGACCATATTTTTGTTTTTAATTCACAGTTGCTTAGTAATGTAAACATATGTTACCCATGCCAATAAGCCCATAATAGCGATGTTGCGTAGTTGAAAAAAAGCGATCTTTGGGATGTCTTTAATGTGCTGATCAAAAGAAAGAGTTGGATCGAACATGACGCCAAGATTCTTAACTGTTGAACTGATATCACACAGTTATCTAGAGTTACTGTTACCTGATCAAACTGATGTCTATGTTGAGCAGGGCCAATGACCATCATCTCAGTTTGAACCAAATTTAGGAGCAAGAAATTATTTGACATCCAGTTTTTCACTGCAGACAGGTAGGTATTTTGACGGCCAGAGTGACCTGCGGGTCGACTTTCGCCTGTTCAGGGCGTCTTTTGATGCCCTGATGGCAGCCATTGGGAAGGACGCAGATCATGGTTATCGAGTCCCTGGTCTTCTTGTTTTGGTTGGCTAGTGTAACTTCCTACCATGTTGTGGCCAGGGCATTTGACATGCCCCGAACCACAGTTCACAAGGCAGTCCACAAAACCATCGGGAAGATATTGGCTCTCCTCCATCAAATCATCCGCCACCCAACAGAGGAGGATCTGGTTTCCGTAGGAGCAGGCTTCGCATGTGACATACCCTAACGCTCAAAACCGTGTACAAGCCTCTTTCAATCGGCCTTGACGCAGTCTTTCCAGTTTTTCCTCCAGCTAACACCGTGACGTAGTCGTGATGTCACACAAAAGGGTCTCTGAAAATGTTTTTGTTTAGTTCCTATTAATTTCTGACATCATCAACATTCTAGAATGATAATTGTTAACTGGCTGTGATCTCATAAGCACACATTCCACATTCTGTGCTTATGCTTCTGCTCCACTGAAATCCAGCTGAAATCACTACAACAACTGAACTGATCCTGAGACCCTCTGTAGCTGATAACAGGTAAGTCACTATTTGATTTTCTCTCTGAGTCTCTGGGGTTAAGTGAATCTGTAACTTTTGAACTGGGCGATATGGCCAAAATCTTCTATCCCAATATAGATTATTTAATATCTCAATAACGATATATATCGCGATATAGCACATTTTCAGGTAATTCAATAAATAAATAGTCTATATATAAAGCCTATTTTTTTTAAATACTTGAAAAGTATTTTTTCAGGAAACGCTTTATAATAACCATCATTTATAAATGGTAAATTGGTAGTTAATTAAACTTAGTTAATAGTTGTTTTACTGTTAAAAAACAATTAAATGATAATTCATGTTTACTAATTATTAGTAATGCTATCATTTCTGTTACTTTGTTATTTTGCGTAACATTAAATAATTAGTTTATAAATTTGATATTGTATCATAGCTGATAGGAGACAACAACAATTACCTTCTGATTAAATTAGTAAAGTATTTATTAACAGTTTATTTTTGCACACATTATAACATTTTATATAAAGTACTATATTCGTTAATGATTACCAATAGATTTGTAAACTTTTTAACTCCATTGAAAGACGTTGGATTATCATATTGAATTATCGCACAGCCCTACTTAGTGGAAAGACGAGTGAAATGAAGTGTTTTAATAAACAAGAAGTCATGGGGGAAGGAACAGCAGGTGGCTTCTTGTAAATTAACTCTATAATTTAAGTATAGTGTAATTAGATTAATTGTTCACCTCAATTCAATTTGTTCTTTTGGTGGCAATCAAAACAAGCTGCAAATGTATTTGTCTGTGCAAACACTGGGTAATCTGATCAAAATCATTAAAGTGGGGCTTTAAAATACTAATTAAAACACTTATTGAGGCAGGCAAACATTAAATTATGGCCATTGGAAATAACATATTCACACTTTGCTTTCAGTTTTATTTGCAGAAATGGCAACTGAATTAGCATCAATCTCAGACAACTACGACATCCTTGATGTCCTGGGAGAGGGAAGCTACGGAATAGTCGTAGGATGTTACAAACGGGACACCAAGGAAGTTGTGGCTGTGAAACTCTTAAAAAAAACCAGATTTTCACAGAACTACGACCGAAGGGAGGTGAGCTACTTTTTGATGATCTTTTTTTCTTTTTTACTAATGACATTGCTTGAGTCATTATGAAAATGTGCAATCACATAAACTGACGATGACTGTTTCAAACTTGTCATTTATCCCCAGATGGTCATCTTGAAAAAGCTCCAATATTTGGACCCTGATGAGTCCAGGATCATCAGATGTCTTGAGTGGTACCACGGAAAAGAAACTGCCTACATGGTGTTTGAGATGATGGACATCAGCCTCCATGACTTCATGGCTCACAGAAAATGGGCTCCTTTGCCATTGAATGGCATAAGGACCATCATCAAAGATGTAAGTATACCAGATAGTAGATAGAATTTGAAGCTCTATAGGTTTTCCACTCTGGCACATCCTTATTTACATATATTCTGTGACTGACTTCACTTGCAGTTGGCCACAGCATTAGCTGCCCTGAGGAGAGTCGGTCTGATCCATACAGATTTGAAGTTGGCCAACGTCATGCTGGTGGATCACAAGACGCAGCCATTCAGGACAAAGCTCATTGACTTTGGCTTGACTCTGCGGAAATCCGAAGCCTGGCCAGGACAAGCTGTTCAGCCTTTGCTGCACAGGTGAGACCTTTGTATTAGAATTGCTTGGATTCAAGATTCCTGCCATTTATTGATATTAATGTACACCACTCTGCTGGAATGTATTTGCAATATTTTTTTCTGTCTGTAGTATTTTCCCTTAGAAGGTTTTTTCATTGCTCTTTCTAAAAAGAATGAAACTTGATACCTTAGTTTGGTGCACTCCCAAACTCTCGTCAGAGCTGGAGTCGTTTCATGTAAACAAAATAATTGTCCTAATTTCTTGGCTAAATTTGTTTTACTGTACAGCATAGTGCTATATATCTATTGAGCTTGGAATATGGTCAGAAAACCCCAATATCCCCAGTATCATGTTTCAGCTTTTTAGATAAAGAAGCATCGTGCCAAGCCTCGTTGAACAGAGTTGCTTGAAAAGCTTTCTATAAGTGCGAGGGAAATTGTTGAATTCAAGGGCCCACGTGGCATCCTTATATTGATGCTGTGCATTCTTATTTTGGGGCAATTTATGCAATGGCCAGAGTTGTATTTTTATGCTTTTAAACATGACAGTGTTCTTCATTTTATGTGTTGCTGTTCTTCCACATGCAGGTCTCCTGAAGTCATTCTGGGCCTCCCATTCTCTGAGGCCATTGACATCTGGGCTCTTGGCACAATAATGGCCAGGCTCTCCCTCGGCTTTTCACTTTTCCCGGGGACTCATGAGTATGATGTGGTAAGTATTATTGCTGGTTCATTTCTACATCTTTCTTAATGTATGTAGTAATATTTCTTTTGACATGTACTAATATTAAAAGGTCCGGCATTTTTAATACGTTGGCTTCTTTAAGTGGAGTCGCACCAAACAAAGTGCTAAGAAGACAACTACCCTACAGCTTGTGGCTCTGCAAGACTGCACATTGCTGCTTTGAGCTAAATGCTAAAATGCTACTGCTTAGCAGGTTTAGTGTTTACCATGTTCACCATCTTAGTGAGCGTGTTAGCATGCTAATATTTGCTAATTAGCACTAAACACAAAGTACAAGTATTTAGTCATGAACCAAGGTATTGGGCAAATGAAATTGTTGACTTGATGGTGGCGCTAGATTTAAAGAGAAAGGATTCCCAAAGTGATTACGATCTTGAGGGCAACATGAATATGGCAATCCATCCGGTAGTTGATGAGACATTTCACTCAAAGACACAAATGTCAGCCTCATAGTGGCGCTAGAGGAAAAGTCAGAGGATAACCAAAGCCGGTAGTGTTCATAGTTTGGGCGGATGTCTACAATAAATTTCATGTTAATCATTCATGTTGAGATATTTCAATCTGGACCAAAGTGGTGGACCGACTGACCGACCGACCGACCGACAGACAGCCCACCCAACATTGCAATCCATAAACCATCGAGCATGGCTTAACATTTATAGAGTAGTCAATAATGATGTTTCTCTGTGTTTTGTCTCCAGCTGCGTTACATCACCGACCTCCTGGGTGAAGTTCCGAAGAAACTTGTGAAGGCTGGGAGAAGGACAAAACTCTACTATAAGGGAAGAGGCAATTTCTTCATGAACACGAATTGGACAATGAAGGTATAGTATCACAACCTTCTTTGACTTCACTAGCCAAACATGAACTATCCTCTATAAGAAAATTCTCCGTTAGTATCAAAGCGGTAACGCTGATGAAGAGATAACTCAAGTAGATTTTGTCTTCTTTTAGACGCCAGAACAGTTTTTCAAGGAAACCGGCTACAGCACACAAGAACACAGGGCATACAAGGCACCCTCTCTGAACGAGCTGACAGCGGTAGGTTGTCAAGTAGATGCTGCTTGCAGAGGAGCCCACAAAATAAATCTCACAATTTTCATGAGCCAGGAGGGTTATTTTGTCTAATGTTAATTTTGACTCAATTTAGTTGAACATGCTCCGAGGAAACAAGGCAGAGGAGGCTGATAGGAGCGCTTGTTTTGACCTGATGAAGAAAATGCTTCAGATGGATCCCAAGAAGAGGATTACCCCAAACAAAATCCTGGCACATCCATTCATAAAGGGGAGCTACGTCAGATACAGCAAAGGATGGTAAGTGTGGCTGTATGATATTAGGCCTCTTCTTGGCACAAAGGTTATCAGACATCAGTAGGCATTATAGATTATTTTACTGGCTGGTTTTATGTGTATTGTGTGCAATTTGAACATGATAATTAAAGTGTACATTTATCCATTGGCAGCACAATGTCCACAGTCGTTGACGTCAGCAAGAGCCCTGCAGAGACCAAGGTTGATGACTGGTAAGTGATGATTTATATTTTTGTTTTGGATTGTGTGGCAGGTAGTGAGGGCATATTTGTGTACTATCAGTTTAAAACACTTGTTCTCGACTCAGCATGCTTCTGACTCTAAAGGTTTGTTTAGCTGTCTGACCCACAACTTTACTGTTTTGGTTCACTCTCACCACTCATAGCATTGTTTTTGACCGCAGCAGGCAGAACTGTACACTACCTGCTCAGCACCAAATGGCAGACAGACACAGTTAGTTGTAGAGTAGAGTAGCTGGTAAACATAGTGGAACATTTAGCTGCTAAGGAGCCCAATATTTCCTCTAGGAGAGCTAAAAGAGAGTGGATATTGGACATACATTCACATTATTCTACATGTGAATGCAGAATTTATTTATTGAGATTATTGCAGGTTGAGGTAAAAAATTGACACACTTGTACTTGAGTATTTCCATTTTATGCTACTTTGTAATTCTATGTCACTACAATTTAGAGAAGGATACACTTTTTACTGCACTACATTATTTTTATTATGCTATCTGCAAACTTGCCGCTAGATGCCGGCAGATCCTACACACTGCACCTTTAACATGTCGTATGCATTTCACAGCATTTACCGAATGTGGAATTAGCACAACTTGCTACAATACACAAGTACAAGTAGACTTTTTTTTAGAAGTCCATTTATATTAGATACTCATTACCACAACACTTAGAATATGTGAGAAATGGCAGGTAGAGGTAACAGTGTCTCAGACGACAAATCGAGCGTAGCGTTAGTTCAGGCAGGCCATGAAGTCAAGCGCTGCTCATGTGACAGCTGTCGGCTGATGGCGGCCGATCTTAGGCCGGCCAATCAGCTGACGCATCATCTGACAGATCAGCTGATTCCCTTCTAGGCATTCATTGGCAAATTTCATACAGGGCGCCTTATTTAAGCTCCTTCAACCTGGCCACCTGTGCTGCTTCTTCTACAAAGCCGCTCGCAACCCACCTCCACCCCACCACCTCCTTTAATAATGTGTGTGACTAAACCAATATCATTCTGTGTTATTGATGCTGGCTCTGTTCTGCACCCGGGGGGTCTTTGCTGCTGCTCTCCCTGCCTTTGGCTTTCCATGTGTGCACATGGAAGGGCAAGGAGGACTGCTCTCCTTGTCTCACGCTACCACATAGGCTCGTGGATCCACGTATGCGCGTGGATGGGCAGGGAGATCCCAGAGCAGAGCCATACCGCCAAATATAAATGTATATATTACTGCATGTAAATAAAGTTCTTTGACTAAAGTGGTCCTGACTGAAATGGGCAGCATGGCTTGATAACTCGGAGGCCCCCCCTCTCAATCACCTGTAACAGCATTTATGAAATTCTTGCTGTTTGCCAGCGAAATAAATTGCACTAGACATAGTTAAGTATATAGGTATATAGGTGCTATCAAAAGAAGTAACGGCAGGCGCGCCCTTGCCATCAAAAAGATAATGTCCCTATTTCCCTCTAATTTGGACAGGCAATGCTTTTTTGTTCTAGTATGGACCAACAATGACTCTGTGTATATGTGTGTTTATATAGTCCCCAGGCTGTGGAGAAGAAATCCCACCCTCCAAAGGATGAGAAATCCAACTCTCCAAAGGATGAGAAATCCAACTCTCCAAAGGATGGGAAATCCAACTCTCCAAAAGATGAGAAATCCAACTCTCCAAAGGATGAGAAATCCAACTCTCCAAAGGATGGGAAATCCAACTCTCCAAAAGATGAGAAATCCAACTCTCCAAAGGCAAAGGATGAGAAATCCAACTCTCCAAAGGATGAGAAATCCAACTCTCCAAAGGATGAGAAATCCAACTCTCCTAAGGATGAGAAATCCAACTCTCCAAAGGATGAGAAATCCAACTCTCCAAAGGATGAGAAATATAACTCTCCAAAGGATGAGGAATCCAACTCTCCAAAGGATGAGAAATCCAACTCTCCTGAGGATGAGAAATCCAACTCTCCTAAGGATGAGAAATCCAACTCTCCAAAGGATGAGAAATCCAACTCTCCTAAGGATGAGGATGCTAGAGACTCAAAATCGGTCAGTGACTCGACTAATAGCAGCCTCTCTAGTAGCGAAGACAGCACATTTGAGGACTTGGACAGCATGATCATCCCATCGGCTCCTCAAAACAGACCAGAATCCTCTCAGATACCTGGTAGGAAATATTCACCTCCACCCCTCCTTCCACTCTCCATTTACAGTAATTCCTTCATGATTCCTGACTTCACGATTAAAACACAGACTATACTTATAATTTCCAGAGGCCATTGAGCCCAAGAAGAAGAAGAAGAAGAGAGGAATCCAAAGATTCTTGTCCACCTTGAAGAGGAACATTTTCTGCTGCTTCTGTGCGCCAAAGAACGGCGATGAATGAAGCAGTGAGTCCCCCGATAAGAGTCACTGACCGGTGAACGGCTGAGACCAAAGAGGACCATGAGTCACTGACCGGTGAACGACTGAGACCAAAGAGGACCGTGAGTCACTGACCGGTGAACGACTGAGACCGATTGGTCCAATTTCGGCAAGTGCAGACCAGATTTTACTGCGCATGTGTTGTACCCCAAAGATATGACGCGGTGATGACGCATGACCCAGCCACCTTCAATAGGCCTTGACAATAATCCGACTGGTTAGCCATTTTTCCCGAAGAACCACTCCACAGCCACTCCATCCGACACATATTATCCGTCTGTCCGTCCTGGAAGAGGGATCCCTCCTCTGTTGCTCTTCCTGAGGTTTCTTCCATGTTGACCCTGTTAAAAGGGTTTTCGTGGTTAAGTTTTTTCTCATCCGATGCGAGGGTCGTACTGTAAAGGACAGAGGGTGTCTTATGCTGTACAGATTGTAAAGCCCCCTGAAACAAGTGATTTGTGTTTTTGGGCTACACAAATGAAATTGACTTGAATAAGAGCCTGTGGTTTTGGTAATCGCTGGAGAGTAGAGTGTGGGAGCATCGGCCGGTGGCCTGTGAAGGGCCGCCGATACGATACTTTCACGCTACCTCTTGCTGATTGCTGGACCATGGTGGAAAAGGAAGTAGACAAACTTCGAAGTCAGCTACAACAGCATGGAGTTGAGTGAGGAGTGATGAAGGAATGGGAAGGCTAGTGGGAGTAGGAGGAATAAACAGGATAAATAAATAAATATCTTTATGAAATAACCACATGGTAAACCTATTTTTGTAAACTCCTGTGTGCATTAAATACTTGACAAATGAAAAGTATTTTTCTCATTTTAAGAACTTGAGTGCAAAATAAACATAACAGTTTTAAATGAAATTATAGAGAAAAAATAAATGTAGGCCTAACCTATTTCACGATACAAACAATATATATATATCTATATCTATATAGATATATACATCTATATAGATATATAGATATATATGTTTACAGTATATATCGTCATATTGCCCAGCCCTCGTGGTGATGAGGTTTGAGGGGGAAGGAGCAGTAAAGAAAATGGACAGTCATTTATCAATACAATGTTCACGTCCTTTTTGTAAAATAATTAGTGAACTGTTCATCATAACTTTTTTTTATTTGTGAACAAATATAATGAATGAAACATTATTTAAAAGTTTTGTTAATCTGCTCTTTTAGTGCAAACATTTCCAGAAGAATTAAAAGTTCAGATGAAGGCTGTGATATGTGTAAATAATAAAATAATCTTTTACCTGGTAATACTAATGGGCCAAAATGATGTAAAATTGCATAGTTTCCTTACAATTTTCTCGGGGTTGTACTCCCAAAACCCAATGTCTCCTAGTATCTTTTATTCAATGTCGGAGTATCCTGACTGTGACACTGCTCCTAAAACCTGAATGATACCCGACTATAGGCTACAAATAACACAGGAAAGCACTTTAACTAGCAACACTTAAACACCCCACCATAACCCTCTAATGTTCCAGTTGGAATATTATTGGAGTATTACCAACCTACTACAGAAGATGCATAACCCAAGTATAATAATAGCAATAAAACAGCAGCTGCTTATGACTGACACAGCAGAACATGCTTAAAGAAATAATGATATAATAATAATAATAATGGCCGATACACACGCCAACATGTGAATAAGAAGAGTACTGGCACTTATTTTTTTTTCACTTCAGTCTCCGTGTAACACGGAGAAAAAAGTAGAAGAGTGAAGAAAGCTGCTGTGTGTAGGAAGAATTAGGGGCAGTGAAAACAGCACCAGTGTGTGCTCTTCAAGTTGAAGCAGGAGAAATGCCACTGTAGCTCCGTAGGAAACAGCTGATGGCCAATTATTACTGGATGAATCTAAGGCCCTGTTCAGACGTAGGTAAGTAGCGAGCTGTCCACTGTTGAGATAAATTGAGTATAAATCTTTGGATGCCTATAGTTAACTACACTCTTAGAAAGGATGTGTCAATATCAACACAACCTGTGTTAAAATCCGACACATCAATGAGTTGAATTTGGGTCAACACATGTTATGTTAATTGTGACACATTAAGTGTGTCAAGGATATTAACACAGTAACTGTGTCAGCTAGATTAACACAGAGATGTATAATGATGTGTTAATACTAACACAGTTATGTGTTGATGTAATGTGCAAATATTAACACATTCATGTGCTTATAACAATGAAAATGTCACTTGGAATTATTTTGAGAATCCTTTATTATTATTTTAAACAACAAACAAAAAGACATTTACTCAACATTTCATGAAATTAAACAGTTGAAGATAAATTCATGAAGTTAACAGTCCTTTATAAAACCTTATACTGTATCTAGGGTTGATATAAATCTGGTTTCCCTTAAAGGGACTATTTGTAACTTTCAGAAATTGCTTGTTAACAGCAACACCTGTGGCCGTTAAGTCAACGAAAGTCAGCTTCGGGCTCGCGCTTGTGCTCGCTCTACATAGACATGAACGAGCATCGCTCAAAACAGTGAGGCGACACATGTCAGCTAAAACCACAATATCACTCTATATTTCACCTGCTTGGCAGTAATGTTAGCTGACCAGACGGAGGTCTCTCCATGAATCAATGCTGGCTTTTCCTGCTCAGCCTCCGGTGTCTCCCTCTCCGGAGGGAGTCGCCGGAGGCTGAGCAGGAAAAGCGGGTCGGTGACGGAGCTCCGCAGCGAGACACGTTATCGCCTCCCCGACTGGGTGCCGGTGTCTCCTGACTGCACCTGCAGGGAAGACACCGGCACCCGGTCGGAGGCGATAACGTTTCTTGCTGCGGAGCCCCGTCACTTCACAAGACACGGAAACCCTCTGTTGGTCTGGAGGAGCTGCAGCAGTTATTTCTGCACAAACGTCCACTGTACGTTCACTAGATATTCTCAGAGCTAAACTAACTCTTCTGCAGTGTGGAGTGAGCGCGCGTTCACGTCTAGAGGTGGAGCGAGACAGCGAGGACGCGCGCGCTGTGTGAGTGAAGGCGAGCAGGCAGAGGAGCAGAGGCTCCAGCCACACGCGAGCGCGCATATGCGATATGCGAGCGCGCATGTGTCCCGACCCGGTACATTTATACGCTTAAAAAGTTACATACAGTCCCTTTAAAACCATCACAGTAATCTCGCATCTTTCCATCTGTAGTCTCGTGAGATTGCTCTTGTGAATGCACTACACGGAGATGCCAGCGAAGTTTCCTGATCTCACCAATAGCTGTCTGTTTACATACAGTATACGGCAATAATACACGCTGAGTTGATTTAGGCCAAATCCTGAAGCTTGCCAAAGAGTTCCACCACTTTGGATTGTCTCAGTCTTTGACACTGGCAAGTCATGGATATATTCAAGAAAGATGACAAATTCAGCCACCTGAGTAAGATAAGCAACATTGCATACCCAGATAAACTTGAGCAGCTTTTCCAAGGCACAGGTCAGGCTGTCATCATGCAGTGGAATGGCGACCGTGTCACTTCTGGCAACAATGACGAACTGGTGTGCTTGGCTGGTCAGATGGCCGATGCACACTGACTGTGGCTGATGGATCCTCAAGGATCTCTCATCACTGTTATAAAGCGAGAGGATGCTGGTCCCAAGCTTGGGAAAATAGAAACACACAAACTTCTTTAACCCTTTCACGCATAGTGGTCACTACAGTGGACAGCTATTCAAAAGCCATTTTCTTGTATTTGCATGGGTTTTGATGGTATAGTTTCGCATCAGCCACCACAGTGGACGTTATTGCATCATCCCAAACACTGCCACCCATTGGCCAGCAGTTGCAATTGCACAAGAAATTCCTCTAAACCAAGATGGCCGACAGAAGACCAGAAATGCCAAGCAGCTCAGGAATATCTTCCCAATCCTTCTATAGCAGGAGACCCTTGCAGGTAAAAAAAATATAGTAGCATCAAGTAACATCTTAGGAGTGAGGGAGATGAGGATGCTGAGGGAGCTGTGGATGCTGAGAGAGCTGAGGATGCTGAGGGAGCTGAGAGAGCTGAGGGAGCTGAGAGAGCTGAGGATGCTGAGGGAGCTGAGAGAGCTGAGGGAGCTGAGAGAGCTGAGGATGCTGAGGGAGATGAGGATGCTGAGGGAGCTGAGGATGCTGAGAGCTGAGGATGCTGAGGGAGATGAGAATGCTGAGGATGCTGAGGGAGATGAGGATGCTGAGGATGCTGAGAGAGCTGAGGATGCTGAGGATGCTGAGAGAGCTGAGGATGCTGAGGGAGCTGAGAGAGCTGAGGGAGCTGAGAGAGCTGAGGATGCTGAGGGAGATGAGGATGCTGAGGATGCTGAGGGAGCTGAGGATGCTGAGAGCTGAGGATGCTGAGGGAAATGAGAATGCTGAGGATGCTGAGGGAGATGAGGATGCTGAGGATGCTGAGGGAGCTGAGGATGCTGAGAGCTGAGGATGCTGAGGGAGATGAGAATGCTGAGGATGCTGAGGATGCTGAGGGAGATGAGAATGCTGAGGATGCTGAGGGAGATGAGGATGCTGAGGATGCTGAGAGAGCTGAGGATGTGCCACCTGACAGAGCTCAAGGACAGAAAAAGGCAGAAATATCTGGAAAACCAAAGACAACCAGTTTGAGGGAGACTTACCTCCTTTTTTAGGAAAGTGAAAAGTGAATGTTGAGGGAAAAGAGCCAATAGATTTCTTTATGCATCTATATCCTGAAGAGCTGATAAATGAAATAGTGCACACTACAAACCTGTATGCACTCCAGAAAGGAAAAGAAAATCTGGCCTTGACAAAAGATGAAATGAAGACATTTCTAGGAATTAATATGACCATGTCATACCTCAAATATCCAAGATCAAGAATGTACTGGTCATCAGAGGAAGGATTTCGTCTTGATTTGATAGCAAATGCCATGCCAGTGAACAGATTTGAGCAGATTCTGAGGTACATTCATTTTGTTGTAATAATAATCACAAGAGCCAGGAAATGCTGATAAACTGTTCAAAATTAGACCAGTGTTAGATGCACTCGAGAAAACCTTCCACTCAGCCGTAAGTCCTGAAGAATTTCAGTCGATTGATGAGCAGATGATTCCCTTCAGGGGCCGCCTGTCTCTCAAACAGTACATCCCAAAAAAAAAAACCCTGGGTTTTGTAAGTGTGGGTGAGAGCAGGGACCACTGGATACATGTTCAGATTTGAAGTGTATCAGGGTTTAGCTGGGCGTGGTCAGGTCAGTCAAATGGGAATGGCTGCAGATGTAGTCATGCGCCTCTGTGATGACATTCAGCAAAAGAATCACAAGGGCTGTATTCGAAACCGCATACTGCATACTGCTGAGGAACGCATCCTCAGTAGTATGCAGTATGGAACGTAAATCGGTTTATTTTGTAGTACGCGAGGCCGAGTTTCGCGGGCTTCCGGTTTTGGAAAGCGGAAGCCCGCGAGCACGGACAATAGAAAACCTCCGCTACTCTGTCACCCCCTACTGCCAAGAAAGAAAGATTGAAAGAAAGAAAGGTTAGCTATAAATAGAATATTACATAGAATATAGATAGATAGCTATAGATAGAATATTAAATAGATAGATAGAATATAAAATAGATATAGATAGAATATTAAATAGATATAGTTGTAGATAGAATATTAAAATGTCATATGTTAGTGTTGTTAATGCCAATAATGTGGCACGAAGGCGACGAAGGAGGGACGCCACCAGGAGAAGTATGTTGGCCATTATCAGCCAATATGAATCCCATGTAAGTACATATCAAGTGTTCTTTAAGGGTTAAGATAAGATATTCTTTTATTAGTCCCACAGTGGGGAAATTTGCAAATTAGCTACGGTTAGGTAAAGGACTTGGGCTTTTAACCTAACATAGGTACTATTCAGATAAGTCAATAAATAATATTCTCTGACAAACATGTTTATTAGAAAACTGTTTATTCTTTAAAACAAGTGAACTCTGTGGAAAAAAATGAACTGTTACAGTAGAGAGTCGGAAAATCATTATATTCATTTTATTTACATTTTTATATAACTATATATATAGACAGATTTTCAGTACACACAAACAATAAAAACTTAGAATTGTCTAAAAACATCTTCTCCTCCTACTCTACTCCTACAGGGTGCGCTTCGAGGGCAGTATTTAAGGTTGAATGCCCACACCCCTGTAGTCCGCCTCTACCTGGGAGAGGGAGACTTAAAAAAAGACTTTCGGCTTTCAAGGCAGACCATAAATGCCTTGGTGGAGTGTCTGGGGTACGCCAAGGACCATGGCTGGGGGAAAGACCTGGAGGTTGCCCTTTATTTATATTGGCTGGCCAGTGCCACTTCATATCGCTTGGTGTCCGAGGCCTTTGATGTCCCCATCACCACGGTCCATGATGTTGTCCATCGGGTCGCGGGCAGCATCATGGCCATCTTTAAAAGGGTGGTCCATTTTCCTGCCGCAGATGAGCTGGAGGGGATCGGGGAAGGCTTTGCCCGGCTGGCTGGCTCCCGTGCCTTCCGTAGAGTGGCCGGCAGCATTGATGGGACCCACATACGAATCAAGCCACCTGCAGCAAATAAGGAAGACTACCTGAATAGGTACCTTGCATACAAATTGCCACTTCACACGAAGATATAATGGCCTGCTTTAATCTCATATCAATGTCAACTGTCAAGTGACTACATTTTACTACTTTTTTTATTTTTTAACAGGAAGCTTTTCCACTCCATCCAGCTGCAGGTGATCTGTGACCACAAAGGTCACTTCCTAAATACTTTCACAGGTATGGATTGGAATGAGCAATATTGTATCAACAAGTTGATACAATATTGCTTTGAGTCTTAAGATTTGAATAGTATTTTTAAGTGAAACTGTGACCCCAGATTACATTTAATTGGGATTTGTGGTTACTTTTCATTGTTAATTGTATTGTTACTTCCAAAGATATTTCCTAATCATAAGTAAAAGTGTTTATGTATCAGGCATTTTTTAAAAGCCGTTATCCCTTTCCTTTTTTTCACAATGACCGGTTACAGGACTACCTGGTTCTGTGCATGATGCTCGGGTCCTGCGTTGGAGCTCCATTTATGTGGAGCAGCTCTACCCGCCTCCTGGCTGGTGCATCATCGGAGATGGAGGATATCCATGCCTGGCGGCACCCATCAGCCTGATGAGCCCATACAGGGAGCCGGTGCAGGGCCCAGTGCAGGGGCGGTATAACCGGCATCATTCCAAGGCCAGATGTGTGGTGGAGAGGGCTATCGGAATGATGAAGACCCGGTGGCGCAGCATCTTCCTCAAGGCTCTTGAGGTAAAGGAGAACATAAGATATGTGTAAATGTAAGTAGATACACTGGCTGACTGCTGAGCAGCAGGTCAGGAAAACAAGAAGCAAAGTGGTACAAAGAAGACCATTTTGAATTAATTAAGAGACTTCTATAGCATTGTAACCAAAAAGGACCAAAATTAATTTCAGTTTAATTGACATTATACAGTTACATACAACCTCTCCTTTCCTGTAGGTGAAGTCCACATTCGTGCTAGAGGTGGTGTCCACGTGTGCCTTCCTCCACAACCTCTCAATAAGAAATGGGGATTTGGTGGAGCCAGATGTGGATGAGGAGGAGGGGGCTGTCCATGGCGAGGACGAGGTGGAGGACCAGCCAAACCAGCGTGAGGACCACATATTGCCGGGCGAACATTTGAGGAACAGACTGGCAGCAGAGGTTTCTGCTCCTGGTGCTGCCATCCCTGCACTGCAGGAGCATGATTACTGAATGCAGCAGTAACAAACCGTTTTGTACATATTTCCTGCAATAATTGTTCTTGTTCTTATTAGTAGTTAGTCATTTTAGTAAGTTTAGTATCATTGTGGTTGCTGTACATCCCTCCCCCTCCCCTCTCTCTCCCCCCGTCTCTCTCTCTCCATCCCCCCGTCTCTCTCTCTCTCTCTCCCTCCGTTATGCAATAAATCAGATATATGTCACATTTGACCTTTTGTTGTATTCATTCACGATAAGGACAATTTAAGATCATACACTAAATTAGAAGTCCTTGAAGCATGGCTGTATACTCTATTTCTATTGTACCAATACTTGTTTTACAATTTTATAACACAAGGGTGAAGTTATTGCAATGCTGGACTAGTTGACTGGTTGTCTTGGTATGACATGAAAAGCATTATGTATGTTGTCTCAAATTCATAATTTCTATGATGGCTATGATGATGTGTCTCATCCACCCTCATTGTGATACAAAATACACCATCATTATCAGCATTATTAATGTTAAATTGTTATATTAATATGTTTTCTGGGATAACATCATAATAACGATACAATATAATTACTTGTCAAAATTATAACTAAAATAGACGTATGAATGTAGATAGAATGAATGAATAGATGTAAATGAAAGAGCGGATACCAAAATCCAAACATATTCTATGTATTTATTTAGTTTTTCAAAATCGTCTCAACAAGTGACAGAAATCTCTCTGTCTCCTCTCCTCCCTTTCTGCATTTGCATTTTCTCTCTTCTCCAACCACTCTCTCTCTCTCGCTCGCTCTCTTCTCCTCTCTGTCCAGCCGCTCTGTCTCCCTTTTCTCTTCTCCCTCCAGTGCCTCTCTCTCTCTTCTCTCCTCTCTCCAGACAAATCTTCTCTCTTTCTTCATCCCTTTCAGTGACCTGCTTCAAAAGCTGGACCCACTCTGACTCCCTCAAGCTTTGAGGGGTTTTCTCCCTCAGTCTGGGGTTCCCTGGGTGAGGGAGGAGAGACCACCACCACATCCTGGCTGGATGAGTCGATGGTCACCGGGGGCGTAATGCTTGGCCTCCGGCCCATTGCCTCATCCATCAGTGTGTACCACTTCCAGGATGCGGCGGTGGCCTCTCCTCCCTCTGTGCTAATGCCTGTCTTAGGGCCTTCAATTCCTGTACAACACACACACATTCAAGCCATGACAACTGCATCTGTTGCTCTCATGGATTGTGTAGCTCCCAGCAGAAAAACAATGCCATTTTAGGAGGTCAAACAGAACTTATGAGGTTAATGGTCAATTTAGGATACAGACTAACCTTGTACTTTTGCTTCAGGTTTTCCCACTTTCTTTTCACTTTGGTGGGCTCTATTTTGCCCACCAAAGACTGCTCCCTGACAAACTCTCTGTTAAAAACAGCAATTAAAAGGTAGATGTTTACGTGAAAATACAACAATTTAAATATCTAACGGTCGCTACCTGCAAGGCAAGCAAAGTTATCTATTAAAAACCTTATAATCACTTGACTTACTCAAATCCTTTTTGGGCAACATTACGCCGCCCACTGAAGAGGGCTTCGTTTACAATCCGCCAAAGGATAAGGGCCTCCGTGTCCTGCTCTGTCCCTATTAACAAAAATATCAGTACGATAGATTTAAGATATGTATGTTGTGTTGTTTTCTTATTGACAGCTCGCTAAGATTAACGTTGCTGTCTCCGTGATATCAAACGTTAGCTAGCTTTGCAGGTTTAACTTAAACGTTACGGCTTTGCTATGGGTAAAGTTAACGTTTGTAGGACAAATTACGTTCGTTACAGATAGACAGTAGCACTTATGAATTGCTGTCCTTACATTAAATTAGAAAAAATAATATGCTATAAGTGGTACTTACATTTATATTCCTTCCTGTCCACCCCTGTCGCCGGGATGTTGCCGTCCGCCATTACAAAAATTACCAAAAGTGACCGTTCCAGCGCTTTGCATTGTGGGATACAGTAGGTGAGGTAGACTGGTCCGATGCATACTGGAGATTTTTTCCGAATCAGCACGACATCCGGGTATTTTTGGCATAGCCTACTGGAGATTTTGCTTTTGTTCGCATACTGCATACTACATACTACATTTTGGCCAAATCAGTACATACTACTAGTATAGTATGCGGTTTCGAATACAGCCATGAACATTGCACAAAGCACCACAGCATTAACATTACAGAGGAAACCCTGAACTAGTATCATGTTCAATTTCTCAAGTTTATAACAAACTGAATGTCATGAAAATAGGTTCAAAATTAATCGAGTTACACTCCACGTTGTAGTAAAGTCTGCATTTCTAAATACCGTTTACTAGCGGATCGTAACGGCCCCAAAATGGCGGATGGGCAGACGCACGTCAAACGAACGAACACGGTAACGTTATCTATCAAAGGATCAAAAGCACCGGCACATTTTCCCATTCCCCACTTCATAAAGATTAAATCTTTCATCTGGTTCACTTAAAATATATTTCACACTGTAATGACATGGTAAATCATTCAAGTGATGCTATACTAAAATGACTGTTACGGCACAAAATGGTGCCAAGGTGCGCATTAGCTTAGATAATACAACTAATGTTAATGCATTTAGAAGAACACACATTATCGTTATGGCTTTCTGTCGTCTAACGTTAGCAAGACCGCTACGCTAAGTTACCGTGGAGCATCAAATGAGGACCCCGCGAAAGCTGTTTAACGTGAACGTTAGCTAGAGGGTCTCATCGGCTCCGTCAGTTGAGTGACTTTTTAAATCTTAAAGTGCTATCTAGAATGTGTTATTTGTATTTGTTTGCTGTAGGTTGTGTAATGTTAGCCCGTGGGTAGGGGACAGAGCGGTGGGCGAGTATAAGGGGTGATGGGGAGGGCACGGTGGCATTTCAGCGACCTGAACTGCCTTGAGGTGTGTGGAAGTTGGTAGTTTTTCCGGTTGCAGAGTATTGTGTGCATTATGGTGTTTTGCAGTGTAATCTGCCCTGTTTGCTGTGCGCATTTAAACTCGTAGTCTAGTTATTGGGTTTGCAGTGTAACTTTCCTTGTGTATTTAAACTCCCAACGAGTGGTATCTGCAGTCAGGTGGGGAAGGCAATAGTTTGCGCGCGGTCCTACCCAGCCATAGCAGTGATTCCCTATATATATTTTAAATATTTGACTGTAGCTCATGAAATAAAGATTATTTATATTTTGTACTCCGAGACTGGTGATTATCTTTTCAGGTTTTCTTCTTGTTTTGGTTGGCTAGTGTAACTTCCTACCATGTTGTGGCCAAGGCATTTGACATGCCCCGAACCACAGTTCACCGAGCAGTCCACAAAACCATCGGGAAGATATTGGCTCTCCTCCATCAAATCATCCGCCACCCAACAGAGTGTGATGTGAATGGACTGATGAACTGAATGGACAACAGGTGTGCCTGATTGCGGGCGCGAGAGACTGATTGAATGGACAACAGGTGTGCCTGATTGCGGGCGCGAGAGACTGACTGAATGGACAACAGGTGCGCCTGATTGCAGGCGCGAGAGACGCTGATTTTGAGAGACAAAAGGCAGTCGAGACAGGGGAGTCGAGGTTGGAGCATCTGTTAACGGCGGCTTGGCACTATGCAGATGGGGGAGTTCGTTCGTAGCTGTTAGAGCTAACGGCGATGAAGACAGCCAGATAGCGGGTTAGTGGTTCCAGTGTGAGGAGGGGAGGTTTGTTGCTTCCTGTAGGTAGTCATGGCCGGGCCATAGAGAGTGCAGTAGCCGCCAGCGCTCCCTGTGCTGACCCACGGAAGCAGCCACCCTCGCTTGTGCGGGTTCACCACAGCGACGACAACGCCAGCCGTGTTCCGTCCACGTCCACGCCGTTCAACGCAGCCGCTCCCCGGGGAGGGTCTCGCCAACCGTGCGAGCTAAGTACATTTATTTAGATAGTTATTGTGTTCTATGTTTAGACGTGTTTTAATAGTGGGGAGGGATAGCAGCTGGGGAGATCAGTCACGATCCTGAATCCGGAGCTCTTACCTTAAAGTGGTGACTTGTGTATTGCCGTGAGTGTGCAGTGTGGGTTGACCAGTGTTAAATTGCAGTGCCTCCAGTAGAGGGTGATAGCGTGCCGTTTCCGAGTGGTGTGCCTTAAGCTAGATGTCAAGCCTTGTGTTAACTGTGTGATTTCACATCTGAAAGAGCTTTGGATGCTCGGTGGATTTACAGGTCTCTCCGCGTATCTCTCCTCCCTTTTTATGAATTGTTATGTTTTGATAATAAAGATTGACTATATTTGCTATACTTCTGTATTCTGTGGTTATTTGAAGGTTCCGACATAGTGGCAGTGTTTTCCTGCCACATCCAAACGAAACCCATATTTATTACAAGAGGATCTGGCTGCCGTAGGAGAAGGCTTTGCATGTCTGGCAGGCTCGGCGGTTTTTAAAAAGGTAGCTGGGAGCATCGACAGCTGCCATATTCGAGTTAAGCCGCACTCTGACGATGCAGCCTGCCACCTAGACAGGAAACTCTTCTACTCTATCCATCTTCATTCATGTTTGCGTTGGTTACAACGGGTCTGTGCATGACGCAAGGGTGCTGAAAAACAGCCCTCTTTACCATGAGCGGAAGTAACCTCCACCGGGTATCTGCATCATTAGGGATGGCAGGTACCCCTGCCTCTCCAACCCAATGACCCTGATAACACCATACCGCGAGCCCCTCTGCAACCAGCTGCAGGCTATATTCAATAGCCATTTGTCCAAAATACACACATGTTGAAATATGATGCCTGACTACAATTATGTGCTGCTGCTGATTATCGTTATTCTTTATTGCATTCACAGTATTGACTATGCTACACTTACACAGTTAACATCCTGATGGTCTCTATCTAACGACAGTTTATTTATTGAAAAATAAACACGTAGTGCAGAGTGTAGCTTCACATCTACATTGATACTGTAACTAATCGACACCCATATACACGTGTCACTGATAGTTTAGCGTAACGTTACGTTAGCTAACGTTAGCTTGCTTGCATTCGCGTTCACAATCCGACCAACACCGCGTCACAAACCCAACAAATATTCTTATGGCTGGTGGTCAATACCAGTACAAAAGATCATGAAAAAAAACAGCACTTCAATTAGCTGCAGGGTGTCGATGTTTGACCGCAATGTAGTTAAACGTCAACATCAACGTTACCACTGTTGGCAAGCTCGTTAGCATTCACGGTATCGTTCATGGTACGTAAACTGTACAAACTCCTACAGTAACCCAATAAACCCAACCGAGGCCTTGTGCTCGACAACAATTAGTGCACAATAAAAGCAAATGAGTAGACGTGAAACGTTATAACTTACATTATAAGGTAGGGTGTTCAGCACCACAACATCTCCTGCATCATCGGCCACCATTTTCACATTTGAATAGGGGTTGTGGTCCAGCCCATTCCGCTACCTAACCAAGATGGCAACCATTAAGTGTGAAAAGTGAGTTCCACACTCAACGATTTGATCATTTTGAGTACAACATCCGGGTACTTAGAGTGCACTGCATTTTGCTGTACTTCTCAGTGTGAACGCACTCAAAATAGTAAGTACAGAAGTACGCAGATGTTGTTGTTGTTTGTTTGTTTGCTAATTTGCTTCGTTTCCTGTTTATATCGTTGTTCCAATTAATTGATTGAAAATTATTTTGTATTTTATCTTATTTTATTTTATTGATGTTAATGAAATGTAATTATTGTAAATTTTCATCATTTGAATATGCTTTGGCAGCATGTATAGTGTTACATCATGCCAATAAAGCCTTTAGAATTGAATTGAATTGAATTGAGAGAGAGAGAGCGTTCCTATTGGCTCTGCTCTGGCTGGTGGGCGGTGCTTGATATTTCCTCAATAGATCTCAACATAGGCACTCATCATATTACAGCTAAACAGTACACTACAAAAAACATTTGAGGAAGGAAATAAGCATTACAGTAACAGAATATTGATTCATATTTGATCAGCGTTGCCTAGTTTGAACGCTTGATCGGAGTTCGCAAATGATTGACTCATGGGTCTCATAGACAAAAACTGGACAGCAGACTCCAGATCAGCTCTGATTGGTCGTTTTCCTCCAGTCTGTGAAATCTTGCAGATGCCATTAGGTGCACCGGAGGACACAGAGGCACATGATTTTTTTCAGCCTGCTCCCTCAGTTTTTGTACATTTTGTTGTTTGGAATCAGCCTTTTGTTATCAAAGCTTGCCTTTTGTTCATTTTACCTGCCTGCCTGGTGCCCTGCATTTGGGTTCTCTATTTTTTAACTAAATTACAACATAACTGGGTCATTATATTGAGAAACAGAAGTTGCAGTCAGGTTTTTTAACAGGATTTTTTAAGTGATTTGAACGCAACAAATATTTTCTATATTGAGGTTCATTATATCACAGTGAGCTGAAACAAGTCTCTAGAAACCTCATGAAATCATGCAGAAAATATGTGGATGGCTAAATAACATGTCATGTATGTAAGGGAAAAAATAGGCTTTGTTGTGATGTGGGTGAACTGCCCGTTTAATATCACAACCATACAAGTCTTCAATGTTCTGTCTTTTCTATCCTGTCCTAGGGATTAAGAAACCTGAATCCTGTGCCCTACCATGCGGCATACATGGGCCATAAAATGCATATTGACCAAAATGAAAAGATGGTCATGTTTGGCGTGACATACGTCATAGCCATAGACGGCTACAGTGGGAAAGTGGTCGGACATTCCATCATGCCAATTAAAAACAATCTGACCATATACGATGAAGTGTACAAGTGTGCCACAACCATCACTACTGAACTTAATTGGTTGTAGGTTTATTTAAGTTAGATTGATTAAAGATATTGCCAACCTTCCTTAAAAATTAAAACAAATTTTAAATTAATTTACTCTTGGTTGTTGTCTTAATCATTGTATGGATTTCAGCATTAACATACATAAGTTGTTAAATTAGCATTTTAGCTCTTTCTCCAGTCTGTGCAGTTCTGTAGGACTTAAGTGGGTATCAACTTTTAATGAACTGTATGAAGAGTTATTTGAATTTACTACCAATATGCAGCCTGGCGAAATCCATAAATGTAGAAACAGGCAAATGATGAATAGGTTGTGATATTTCAGATATTGCACCAGGATAGAATGAACTACCTATGAACTGGTTATGTTTTTTTGTCACTGTTTAAACAGGACTGCAGTTCTCAACTATGGTCTATGGGGTCAAGTCAGAGTTGACCGTGGTCAAGAATTTGGTCGACATGTGGCTTGCAAAATGCAAGTTGTTCGCTCATTGTCAAGATTAAGTTCGACATTATGACATTTGTCTTAAGTAGGACAGTTGGACATTGTTTTGTATTTGATTGTTGTTCTGTGTTCAAGAAACATTAAAAAAAAATGTAAATCTTCTAAAAGTCATGCATTCAAATGTTTACCCACGTAAAACTACAAATCAGCATCAAAATATATTTAAAATTACCAAAATGATTCATGTTATTGTATTATAATTTGTGATGCATTAATGTGTACCGTACATCACTTTAATTAGTTAGCTATAATACATCATAATGAATTTTGTTTCGCTACGCTAATCGACACATTCGGGTGATGCCGTTGTGATCAAATGTTTCTATTGTCCACATATAAACCCGACTTCAGTCGAACTGTGTCGGCGTACAGTTTGACACAAATTGTTGTCAGTTTTTTCTCGACTATCATGAGCTACTGGGCGCTACAGCGTTGCTACCATTCCTGGGGCGCTGTTCCGTGCGTGCAAGTTGTAGACATAAACAGCTGTTTGGGTAACGGCGAACCGAAAGGATGTTGCGGACTGAACCGAATGTCCTGTAGCCTACCGAACGGTTCGGGTCAAATACACGTATCATTCCACCCCTAGTGTGTTAACATCTCCATGTAACTTAAACAGAGAAAACTTTCCAGTTTACTTGCGATTTTGGTTTTGGCACAGTGGTTAAGGCATGTCATCTCTGTGAAATTAGCTTAAATGTGTTTTTGTTGTGCCTTTCTGATGTTAAACATTATTCACAAACTAGTGAAGAAATATGTTTGTTTTTTTTAATCCTACTTCATAAACATAGCTCAGTAAGTTGAGTGGAAAACATATTTTGGCACATTTGACGAGTTTCATTCAGCGTGTGCGTGAAACACAGTGAACGTTCATACTTGAGGCCCCAGGCTTTTATGGAGAGGTTGATGAGCTGATAGAAACCTGGTGTGCCTCGTTGCTAACCTAGTAGGAGCCAGCCACACCCCCTGCCACACACATGCCCTGTCAGGAGAAAAAGACAGAGAGGAGAAGGGGAGAGAGAGAGAGGACAAAACACAAAAGCTAACAGAATCATAACATCTATAGTGAAAATACAGGACACTTTTTGATATTCAACAGTATGCCTACAGTATAAAAACTGCAAATGTTAACTAAATACATAAAATAACATAATATGTACTGGCAGCTCATTACCCGGACTTTGTCCTGTAATTAAAAAAATAATGGGGGGGAGGTGGTTGTTGTTTGCAGGTATGACAAATGCTGTAAAAGAAATAGCAAAATATATTACTGATCATCACTGACATACAACAATTAAAAGTAGGGATGCACAGATACCAATACCAGTATCGGGTATCTTATAAGATATAAGTTGAGCAGGCAGGTGGAGGAGGAGCAATGTCAGCAATGATAAGCGATGATGACAAAAGTAGAGCAGACTGCAAACTAGGGATGCTAATTTAGATTTGTTTTTTACCATAGCCGACCCTCGTTAACTGATCATTAAACAGTTAACCGACAAAATTAGTGCCTTGCATGCAGGGGTGCTGTCACTGTGGTAGTAGTGTCCCGATGACCCAATGCACAAACAGGTTAAATCCATCATTTATCAGCAGCTGCAGTGTATGCTCAAAACAGGCAACTGAGTTCCCAGTTCACCTGTCCGGGGGAGTTAGCAGCCACAATGCTGCATGCATTGTCGTGGACACATGTAGCCACTTTACGGCGTGTCCACACAAGGAACGTCAGGAGCGTGTGGCGACTGCAGAACCTGTTGCTTTTTATTTCGGCGTCCATGTTAATAGGTTAGAACAGCCACACAGCCGTCTCACGTGCAACTCAGACGCTTGTCTTCTAGAGACTCACGGTGACCGCGAGCCCTGGTCATAGCAACAGCAGACAGTGAAAGTGATCTTTTAACCGCAACTTGACATCATATCAGCAACATTGCTACAGTTTCAATGTCTGTATCTGTTGAATATGTCACGGACATGGAAAAAAGAAAAGATTTATTTTTAAATCAACACTTCCTGCTTTCGTTTAAAAATAAAAGCCCTCAATTGTTTTTTCTGTGGACAGAATCCTTAATTTGTTAACATTAGGCTTTTATTCTGAAATATGTGCAGGACAGTGTTGTTGAACATGCAGTGACTTGCAGAGCTCCATGAATGAATAAAGTACTTTTTTTTTAGGTATTGTGTTATTACTATTATTTACAAATTACCACACGTTTCTTAACCTTTTCTGTCTAAAATAAATAGAAATCACATTGTTACATCCCAGCAAGGTCTAGGGGTAAGGGAAGCAACACAAGCCGATGGAATCAGGCGTAAAGTAGCCGTTTATTGTTAAATGCACAATCAATTAAAGCAAAACAGGCTGCAGGCAATCAACAAACAACGTGCAGCAAATAAAAGCAAACACAAAGTGTGTTGGTATGAAAAAACAACTCAGGAATGGGCTCCATATGGTGCCAAAATCTATAAATGAAAAAATCAAAGGGGCTATAAACTTAACTTAAAATCACAGCTAAGCTGGCAAACAATTTGATATGAAAGAGAAAATAAAACTCTACTCTAGCTACTCTCAGGATAATAACAAAAAAATACACTAATGGTAGCCACTTGTTACCTAGTGTTTTAAACAGAAAATATCTAACATGAATTTACACAGCAATATGTGTCCTAATAAACTAATCTAATCCCTAGCCCAGTCCCAAACAAGTTCCAAATGCTTCCAAGTTATAAACGAACAACACACGAATCACTAGTACCAGCAAAGGTAGTAGTTTACACAGAGTAAAGAATAAACAAAGAAGCATCAAGGTGGACTGATCAATGGATAATCACAGCCACCCATGGTGTTCATCTCCGGGCCTCTTTTAACTGAGCAAATGGTTTCCGCCGTGGAGTGGTGGACACAACGGTAACATCACATGAGGAAAAGTTTCTGCAGAAGTTTCGGTAGTAACCAGCCATACCAACATCTCAGGACACGCCCAGTGGTAGGAACAGGGAACTCGGCATTAGCTTCTACCTTAGCCTAAATGACCTGACCCTGCCCAACCTGTCGTCCTAAGTAAGTCTCGGTACCCTTCCGTAAATTCACATTTTGCCAAGTTGAGGGTGAGTGAGGCTTGAGCGAGACGGCGGAAAACCTTGGTTAAAGGTCACATATTATGCTCATTTCCAGGTTCATAGATGTATTTTAATGTTGCACTAGAACATGTTTACATGCTGCAATGTTCAAAAAACCCTTTATTCTTCTCATACTGCAGCCTGAGTCTGCCTGCCTCAGAGCCTAATTCAGCCTCTGTCTGAAAACCACTGATTCACAGCCTGTCTCCTCCCACTCTGCTCTGATTGGTCAGCGTTTTCTGTCAATCTCAACAACAACAGCGTCACCCTCCCCCTCCCTCCCGGAGCAGCTCTGGAGAGAGAGACGAGTGGAGAGATAGCAGCTAGAATAGAGCTTATAAACCACTTTAAAGTTTATAAACCAGAAACTTCACCCAGCGCACGTTACCGGAGGAATCTGATCAGAAATCGGCGACACATGATGAACATCTGCGGTCCAGATTCCAGGTTTTCCTGACGGTTTCTCTCAGGTAAATAATACTATTTATATCTCTGTTAGTTAGCTCAGTGTTTACCTCATGCATCAACTCTGTAAACCGTAAACACACACTCTGTTTTACGTCTGTCTTTACAGATCCATCTGTGAGAAATGACCGACAGAATCATCCCAGAGGAGAGCAGATAGCTGAGAGCAGATGGCTCTGTTTACATGGAGATACAAAGCTGACCCGTTAGCATGTAGCTAACTGCTAACGGGTTAGCTACATGCTACCGCTATGACACGGTGTGTAAACACAGCGACCATCAGGGTGGAAAATAGAAGATGTGAAACAGTAGTCAGTTCATTATTTCTGCTAAAAGATAAATGTATGGAAGATCAGAGTAATGGTATATTATTTACAGTAGTAGCTGTCTCTGTGTTACCATGACTACAGACCACCGGAGCTTAGCTTACCATAGTTTACCAGAGCTGAAGACTTTCTCCTGTACCATGTTAACATAACTAACTAACAGGTGAGATGATTACAAATGCTGTGAATAATTAATATTGTCATCTGTCAACTCAAATAAAGTTTGACTGTGAAACAGAAATGTGTTGTGTTGCTTACAAGTCACTATTTACTACCTGTAATCTGCTACATGCATGACATCAAATATATATAATATATAAATATCATCTGTTTAAACAGTGTAATTACATAAAGCCTTTGTGAAAGAACATGTTATATTTAGATGATGGGAGTACATGAAGCCTGTTCTGCTGGTTCTTGCAGACTTTGCTCAAGTTCGGTTGAGGAGGAGAGACAGTGACGCGCTGTGGGGCGGGGTCAGCTACTGAAGGTTCTCTCTGGTTCGACCAGGAAACCCTTACATGGCTTGCATTTCTCTAATGACGTCAGAAGAGAAGGAAAAAAAGCGATTTTTTTTTCTGCACCCATTTCCGGACAAACGGAGGAGGAGAAAAAGAGAGAGGATGGTCTTTTATGATACTATGGTGGCCTGTAGACACACTGGGGACAGATATTGATGTTTAAAAGACATGGAAAAGTGCATTTTGCATAATAGGTGACCTTTAAAGTGTCCAGTTGCTCAGTCCAGGTGGACGAATAGATGATCACGTTGTCTAAGTAGGCGTTGCAGTTAGACACCCCAGCTAAAACAATGTTTACGAGGCGTTGAAATGTAGCAGGTGCATTGCACATACCGAAAGCCATAACGGTGTACTGTAAAAAAACAAAAACGGTCGGGCGTCACAAAAGCAGAAATGATCGAGGCACGGTCCGTTAAAGAAACCTGCCAGTAGCCTTTTAATAAATCCAGCTTGCTAACGAATTTAGCACTACCCAGATTGTCAACACAGTCCTCCATTCGAGGTAACATGTAAGAGTCAGGCACAGTGACAGCATTACCTTTTCTGAAATCTGTAATAAAACGTCAAATTTTGTCTCCAGGAGACACGTGGAACTCCAGGCGCTGGAGCTGGGTCTGCCCAAGTTATGGTCTATCAGATAGTCGATCTCTGCTTCATTAAAAAAATTGTATCTGGTTGACACGGTACAGATGTTGTTTTATCGGCCTGGCATTATTCATATCAATATCATGTTGAAACACAGTAATACGAGTGGGAACATCTCCGAACAGGCATGGAAATTTGGCCACTAAATTTACAATGTCACCCTTCTGGTTATCATCCAAATGATCAAGTTTTGTAGGCAACACTTTTACCATCTCAGAGTTTGGCAGTCTGGCACTTTGGGATGGATGCCGCACAACTAGTCCATCCCCACAATCAGTACTAGACGAGCGTTGTAAAGTTTTAAGATATTAATATGATATACGCAGGTTTTTCTTTTCCTACCAGGAGTATGTATGACATAGTCTCTGTCACTTAGTTTGTCAAGCACATCATGCGGACCGGAAAATCACGCAGAGAGCAGAACCAGCAATAGGCAGGAGGACCAACACTTTATCACCCACTTCAAAGTGGCATCAAACAGCGGAACGATCATATTGACGTTTCATCCCAGATTGTGAGCTAATCAGCGCATCCCTCGTAAAGGATCGGGCATGATGGAGACGCTCACGAAACTGTCTCACATGGTCAAGTACATTTTTCTCAGAGGATACGTCCGGAGAGAGGAATTTTTCTTGGAATGCTTTTAAAGGACCGCGTAAAGTGTGTCCGAAGACAAGTTCTACTGGGCTAAAGCCTAGGGACTCTTGGACCACTTCACGAGCTGCAAACAAAGCAAACGGTACGCCTTCATCCCAACTCCGTGTCAAAACAATACTTACGCAACATGGACTTCAACATCTGGTGCCAGCGCTCTAGCACACCTTGCGACTCTGGATGATTTGCACTGGAGACCGCATGTGACACATTCAAGGTTTTGAAGACCTGCTTTTTGCCCTGGTCGGTCTGAACAACTTTTGGCAAGCCAAAGGTGGAATTTCTCGATTTCTATTTCTCATGTGTGGCCGCACACATGATGGTGAGTAAGTACTGGTTACCTGATTTAGTTTGTGGTAAAGCACCTAACGCAGTCGACTATGACACGTTCAAAAGGCTCTCTTATTGCAGGTATGGGCTGCAAGGGAGCGGGCGGAATTATCTGATTTGGTTTTCCAACTAGTTGACAAGCATGGCAACTACGGCAATGTTTTACCACATCGGACTTTAGTCCTGGCCAGAAAAAGTGCTTTAACACGAGTTGGTATGTTTTGTCCACTCCCAAATGCCCGGACCACTGACTCTCGTGCGCCATAGTTAAAACGTGGGAACGGTAAACTGTAGGCACAACAATCTGATTCACCACACTCAGCTATGGTTGGTGACCATTTACGCATGAACACATCACTATCATCAAAGTATCCGACACTGGCATTTTTCAATTGATCTCCACCCACCACAGCAGCGAAACATTTCCTTAGACTCTGGTCCTTTTGCGCCGTAACGAGCCGCTCTCGAGTTACCGCGAACCATGGCTCATCAGGAACGGTGGTACCGCATTCACACATCAAGAGTTTTTTCTTTTGCCAGCTGTCCTTCCTGCATTTGGCAGCTTCAACTGTGTTAATTTTAGCCAGGATTATGTGTTTAACTTCTTCGTATTTGTTTTGAGGAACCCTCGGTTGATTTACCGAGTTGATAACCACCGTCGTAGGACCGTTTAGCGGGATCTCGTTTGGCCCTGTTCAGACCTGGTATTAACATGCGTCCTCAGTGATCGGATCACAAGTGGACAGCTTTAAGTACGTCTGTTCACACCTGGCATTAGAATGCGTCTCCACATGCGTCTTCAGTGGCCACTTGTGATCTGATCTCACTTTCCCACTCACTTTCCCCACTCTATATGCAAGTAAACACAAGGCTGATACAGCAGCCGTTGTGACGTAATATTACATTAAGAACTGTATTAATATCCTACATATTCGTGAATTCTGGTACATTGTATTAACATCAAAATAAAAGGTTATTATACCGGCGGTCCCCGAGGACCTCCGCACCGCCGGCACCGCTGGTTTTGCCAGACAACAGCGGGGTACAGCGCTCCAGAGAGCCGGGGAGGACAGGAAACAGGCGGACGGGTGTCAGCTCCGCGCTAAGCAGTGGAACAAAAACAGCGACACATCTCCGATAGTACGATAATAATGCACTTTGCGTGCCCAGTCTGATAGTCTGTAGATATGTAGCCTATAAACAAGATATATTTTAATAAAATACAGTTGTACCGACAGAATACAGTAGAGCACAGAGGCCGTTTCTGTCTGTCTTTCTGTCTGTCTATTCACCTGAGGGGCGCGGTGGTCCTGCGGATCCCAGCTGGACATCAGATGAGAAGGTGGTCCTTAATGTGGCCAGGAGGCATTCGGGTACATGCTGCTAAAATAATGTGATCATATGTGGCCCAGACCACCTCTGAATGTGGTCTGAAAGATCCTGTATTTAGAGCTGTTCACTTGTGATCGGATCACTGAGGACGCATGTTAATACCAGGTCTGAACAGGGCCTTTTTTAGGGTTAGTTAAACCAGATAACGAGAAGATACCCTAGGCTGGGTATGTTGAACATGCTTCGTTGTACAGGCCTCTGGGCTGCAGGTTTCTCTGAGCCTTGCTCATCAGGAGCCATTGGTGGCACCTGTGATCACCCTCAGCTGTTGATAATCAGCCTGGCTGGGAGGCTATTTAAGCAGGTTGGCTGCACCCTGATCATTTGGTTGTGAGTCTACAGAGGGTCAACACCTTCAGTTGGCTTTCTGTGTTTGTGTTTAGTGATTCTGTGTGTTTTGTGGGATTTTGATGGTGCAAATCTTTAGCAAGCCTCTACTTCTCTTTTGTGTCCCCTCTCAGTGACTCCCAACTTACATTTCATTTGGGTCTGATACCTTTTTTGTTGGTCTATCATTTTTGGTAGATTTAGTGGGCAGCTGTGGGGAGTTATATTTTCAGTCTCCTTTTAGAACCCAAGGGACCCTTTTATTTGTATTTCTGTGTGTAGTTTATTTTTGTTATGCACTCTGCAAATTGTGAATAAAAGGTGCAAGAATGGATTTATTATGGGAAGTAACAGCTATCTTACAAAAAGTGCTAAGTAAGTATTAATGGCATAAGAGAGCAGATTGCAGTCTGTCGTCTTGAGATTACAGATGTCTCTTAAATAAATTATACATAATTAAATGAACATGTGTTTTGTGCAGTAAACAAGTTGTCATTCCAGTTTGTTCCCAATATCTCATTACCAGCTTACTTATATCTTATGTTGTCTATTTGCTTTTATTTGTATAATTTATTTAGGTTTGCACTGAAATTTACAAAATTATATGACCGGTCTATGGTGTTTCAAGGTTATAAGAAATGCTTTCCTGTGACTACAAACTTAATAACACTGTTCTGCTCCTGTCCATGGAACATTAGTCTGGAAAAAGAGTTTGTGAAGAGAGCTTTGTTAATTAAGTAAATGTCAGACCAAGAATGTTGGAGTACAGGGCGCCTGGGTTAGCTCAGTTGGTAGAGCGGACGTCCATGTATTAAGGCTTGGTCCTGACCGCGGCGGCCCGGGTTCGAATCCGGCCTGTGGCCCTTTCCGCATCCACTCTCTCTCTCCCCCCTTTCACGACTCTATCCACTGTCCTGTCATAAAAATGGAAAATGCCCCCAAAAAAATAACTTTAAAAAAAAAAAAGAATGGAGTACAGTGAAGATGGTTTCCACAACTTAAAATGTTTAATGAGTCTGAAAGGATAACAAATTATATTTGGCAACAAATTAAATATTTCCCACTTAAGACTAAATAAATAATGCTTAACTTAAAGAACTTTATAATATAAAATAAATAAATAAAAAAATGATGACTTTCGGACTAACTCCTCAAACAAATCTAAAAAATGCTGGTTGTTTGCTTGGGTTGTCTGGAAACGCTCTTCCTCTTTCCTCGAATCCTCTTGCAAGAAATGCAGAAGTGCCCCCCTTGTGGCACGCCGTTTTCTGGGTGGGGGACCGGTAGAGGTGGATTGCTCATCATGCAGCTCTGCGGTGCCGCTACTTGTGCCAGAATGGGCAGATTCCTCTTCATCCTCAGATGCCTGTCCACAAGTAGCGGACCCAGCTCCGGATGATGAGCCACTGGGGGCCAAGTCAGCCACAGGCTCATGGTTTTCCCCTACACGAGTCCATCAGGACTGGGGCTCGATAGAGGGCCGCCTCCCGATGGACTCATGCATCAGGGAGAACCACGGCCAAGTGGCTGCCTTCACAAATGCTTATTTATGGAGGTGAACCGAGCTCATAAGAAATACAATATTTCACCTTATATTTCCTTTTTAGGTTGTCCCATTTTTTTGGACACCTGTATGGAGGTGAGGCGTCCCTCCAGGCCCATCATTCTTATGACTTCCCTGTGGAGTATAAAACATGTCAACTTAAATGGGAAATTAGGCCTACATGAATGAGAGAAAAAAAGCGCAGTTATGCATGTGGCCAGTGCTCATAACTGGAATTTTATGGCGAAAACATAAGAAAAATAATAACTGACCATAAATTAACAGGTTACAAATAGTCATGGTCATTTAACTCCTCGGGGTTATGATGAGGAGCCGAGATTTGGTTTGCCAGTGTCTCTCGCCAGCCATGGCCCCTTTGTTCCCCCCTGACTGGACGGAGTGGAGACCTTCCAATCTCCTCAACATCTTCGGTGGCTTCGATGATGTCCCCTGCAGTCAGACAAATGCTGTGGAGAGCACAACAAGCAGTGATGACTGCAGAGACAAAGGTGTGATCCACCTCTAAGGCCTTGAACAGAAGGCACCTCCATCGTACCTTCATCATGCCAAAGGCCCGCTCTATTATGTTGCGGGCTTTGGCATGATGGTGGTTAAAGCGGCCCTGTACCCTCCCCTGCAGTGGCTCCCGATATGGGTTGATGATGGTCATGGGTGGACTATGCAGGGGTAACCCCACAATGAAATACCCTGGGGGGGGATACAGAGCCTCTTTATAGATACCGCTGTTTTTGAGGACACAGGTGTCGTGAACGGACCCAGGGTATCCCACAAAGGTATGGAGAAACCGGGCCTTCCCCATCACTTACAGCCTGCAGCTGTATGGATGGGAAGAGCTTACGGTTCACGTAGTCCTGGCCACTGGGTCCGGGAGGGGTCTTCACCCGTATGTGGCACCCGTCGGTGGAAAACACGGGGCTGTTGGCCAGCTGCTGGAATTGCCGCCCAATCTCCTCCAGCTCTGGAGCAGCAGGCAGTGCGATGACTGTGAGCCGGAGAGCAGCAATCTCCCCCACTCCCTTGTGGACCAGCCTGTGTACAGTGGAAACTGGAACTTGGAAGGCCCGGGACACCTCACTGTACGACAAACCGTGCGCCAGCCAGTACACGGTTACCAGTACAGTGATGTGGTGTCCCCAGGCCTGTCTCCTCTCAGGTCCCAGACAGAGCATCAAGGCCTCCAAGGACGCACGGCTGAGCCGGTAATCAAGTAGGTCATGCTCCCCATCAAAATAATTTTTTAAGAGGGGAACAGTGTTGTTCAGGCAGGCACCTGTAGATAGAACTAGAAACATGCTCTCAGTCACAGCAGGGAATGCTGTTTTTTCTCAGTACAGTTACCTGCCTCGGTCCGGCAGTTGGCAGCATATATTGAGGTCAATGTAAGAGAGAAACAATGCAAGTGGGTGAAGCAGAATGCAGGCGACCGGACATGGTGTCGGCCGAGCAGCTCAGCAGGGGCACCGCGCTGGGCTCCCCCATCTGACACACAAGGCACATGAGGAGGAAAGTCAGCAACAAGTCCAGGTGACGGCAGGTGACTGTATGTCACTGTGCTGTTGTCCCATCCTTGTTAGTGTTACTCTATCACTCTGCATCAGGAAAAAAAGGTACATTTTTCTTCCATTTGTTGCTCTTGTGACAAACAAATAATTGTCACTCTGAACACATCATTTCAGTTTGTCGTGCTTCACCATTTTCAACCATTATCTCCATAATATTTTACTATACGTCATGTTTAGTTAACCTTTTTTAATTTTTTTTCTAAATCAAAATGAGCTGAGTGTTTGCTTTTTTAAAGCTTTTTGTGGAGACATGATTTAAACTTTCTCTTCTTTCATTCATGTTCCTGACTACAGGTGTGTCAGACCGGGGGTCAGACCTTGGCCTCATACTCCTCAGCATGTCTCAGGTCTCTGGGGAAGCTGCTGATCACGAGACCTTTCCCCTGCCGTAATGCCGCCGCCACCGCATCACCCAGCAGCTCCAGCAGTGTGTCCTAGACATCCAATACACACACACACAGCACAAGCATTAATTACCATGTAAACACCAATCACTCAACCTAGACAACCTAAAAAAGCAGGGATATGCACGCATTTATACATTTGTGTGAGGCCTTAAGTATACGTACAGCAGGCTGGATCACCAACTGAACAAAGCAGGTTCGCTGTTTGTCAATTAATGAGCCTGAAAAATGATTCTTGAAGTATTTCCTATCTATAAGGGCCCTGCCTTATGTCAAAATGTAGTTCTAAGATCTTTTTTATGTTTGAAGTTGTGCTTACATGGCGAATAGTCAGAAATAAACTTCTGTTGTATCAAAAATAGCTGCAAACGAACAATTTTAGCTTAATATTTATTTTCATTATTGCTTAATCTTTTGATTATGTCGATTAATAGTCAGAAGAATGTCAGAAAAAATGCCCATCACTGGTTCCCAGAGCCCCCAGGTTATGTCTTCTTCACATTGCATATTTTGTCTGACCAACAATTCAAAACCCAAAACATTCAATCAAAAACAGAGAAAATCAACAAAATTATCAGGTTTGAGAAACTGAAACGAGCAAATGTTTGACATTTTTTGCTTGATAAATGACTTTAACGATTTATAAATTATCAAAATAACTATCAGGATATAATGACCATTTTATAAGAATAACTTTTTTTTATTATATTTGCTCAAAGTTACCAACTTTAGCTTTAAGTTGTTGTTGTTGAAGATCAGAGTGAATGCAGATGTCACACTGAAGCTGAGGAGTGAAATACAAAACACAAGATTCACACATGTGAACACAGTACACTGCAATGCTTTTTCTTTGTTTGCATTTTTATTCTTTTTCTTTTCCCAGTTTATAAGGAGGTTCCTAGAAATGCTGCACATGATCATACGGTATATCTTTTTTTATTATATTCAGACAAACATCAAAATGCCTAGAGTGACATAATAGACATAATGCACCTTTTGAAAAGGAACTTTCAGTTTGTTGTCAACACTGCTTCATATTAGGTTGCATTGTAGTTTCAGTCCAAATCTGTCACACGTACATGAACATTAACTACAGTTTGTGACCACTGTACTTTCAGAGCCATTTCCCTGTATTCATGTGTACTGAAGTAATGACTTTCAACACTCTTCTCCTTGATGGTTAAATAATGAAGCAGTTTTATTAATATTATTATTATTTATTATTATTGATGGTTTTAAGTAAAGTGGGAAGATACCGGAGCACCCGAAGTAAAACCCACACTACCGAAGTAGACCACACACTGCTGCCCACTAAGGTGGCCCTGAGAGACCATTCACTGGTCCTTCAGAGACTGATGTCTGTTCTATAGAGATCCATCACTTCTCCTACAGAGACTGGTCTCTGTCCTATGAGGCCCATCACTGGTCCTACAGAGACTGGGCTCTGTCCTATAGAGGCCATTCACTGGCAGGAGGCAGGACTAATATATTATCACCTAAATAAACTTGTCCAGCTCTTGAAGCAGCAGAAGAACTTGCAGATGGAGCAACAACCCGTTGGTGGTGTCTTCATGTGGTTTTCGATAGTGGAGGCAATGTATTCATCAAATTCAGTCTGGTTCAGAATCATTGAGACCAGCACGCCTGTTGCAGAGCCCCACTTCTTGGAAAGGTCCTTGTGGATTGCCTTGTCGGCCTCTTATCATTTTCGGGGTGATTTCAATTTCTGCTCCCTCGAATTCTGCCCATATTTTTTCAAACACGCGCAACGATGGCCTTTGGGTTTTCAAATTTGCAGTTCACCTTGACTTTGTGGAAGATTCGCGTCACCAGCTTCTCAACAATTAGCCTGACAGTGTTTTTTTTGTTCCGTCTGTGCTTTGAGCTGCTTCGATGCTGCGAGTGTTGATTTTGCCAACTCGGTGTTCTTCAAAGCGTCTGTGGCCCGGCCAACGTGGATGCCGGCATAAGTGGCCAACCACCACCTCAGCAGTCCAAAGTAACACCAGACTTTACGGTGTATTTGAGCCTCCATCATCTCACGTAATGAAGCATACTCTGACTGTATGAGTGATTGTAGGACAACGTCAGGTATCCCCTCCATGATGTAATCGTAGAGGAGATCACAAAGTGCCTTTGTGAATACCAGGTCTTTTCCACTGCTAATGTCTTTGAGTGTAGCCAGCAGACCTTTTTGTTTTCCATCACCGTTTGACAGAACCGTAGAGGTAAAATCACTCATGAATTCCTGAATCTCATCCCTGTTTTTAGCTTCGGAGTTGGGGAAGAATTTTTTCTTCAGCTCAGTTGCGGATCGATGTATTGAGAGTTTGTCAAACTGTGTGGCAAAAAAGGTCTTTATCTTTTTCGCCAGTCCCTTCAATTTCAATTTCCTCTCTTTTTTGGGTTCTGGGCAGGCACTTGCCAGACTCTCAACCTCGTCAGTGATCGACTGAACGATCTGAGCTGCAATATTTTCCGTGTCAGATTGCAGCAGCTCTTGCTCGGTGTTGGGCATATCGTCCAGAAGAGGTCTGGTGATTTCCCTGAGCTCTTGCCTAATTATTTTCTGGGTAAGAGGCATCCTCTGCTGATGAGCCGTTGACCTGTTTTGCAACTTCTTCAGCAATCAAGTCGTTTAAGGAAATCGTATTGACGCATGTGATTTCAATGTTCACGTCCAGAACCACAGCAAGAGCCCGAGGGAGTGTGTCTCCCAGACGGCAACTCCGACATGACGTCACAGCTCACTCCGACCTGACGTCAGTTGCCCTTAGCAACCGTTGCTAGGCACCTGCAGCAGCTCTTGATCGTTTTCTCGGGAATCAGCTGGACATATTCCAGTCAGCCAGTAGTTTTCAAATCAATAACCACAAATAAACTATCACAGTTACCATTCTAGCTACTTTTACTTTAGTAACAACACCATTGGTAAGGTTGCTTGTTTTGGGATTTTTTTAGGGAGTTTCTTCTTTTGGGGTTTTCTCTCGCAAGATCTGGCAACACCGCACGTGACACGAGCTCCAACTGCTCTTCTGCTCTGCTGTCCTGGTAGCTAGTTAGCTAACTAACTACTAACACCTCCTGCTTATGTTTAAAGCATTTTATAATCAGCTAAATTGGTAAAAGCTGCATCATGTTGCTTCAAGAGGACTTTGTGGGTGAAGCAACATCGTGTTTGTTGCTGGAGAATCCTCTGTCATCCTCAACCACTAGTTCAGATGGACGGGAAACATGCTAAAAGCTCTGCACTGTTTACCCAACTGGTCTACTCTAGTTGATTTTTTTTCGCTGGACCGCAGAGTAGGGATGGGCGATATATCGAATATAGTCGATGTATCGCGGCTTGTCCCACGTGCGGTATATAAAATGACCTAGGGTTAGGTAAGGGCATGATAACCACGATGATCAAATTGATCATCCTTGATCATCCTCATTAACTCTTTGTGTGAACATGACAGAGCGATGAGACCTTAACGTACCCCCCCCATTTTCGGGGTCGTTCTTTCCACTGATAGCACTGACAAGTCTGTCCGACTTTCGGCTGCGGAGTTACGCGACTTTTTTATATAAAAAAATGTATATCTCTGGAACGGAAGGTCGTAGAGACTCACAACCACGACAGGCGTGTTCAGTGTTCAATTCTGAGTCGACTGGTATAAGTTTGTATTGACTTTTTTTGGGTCCACTACTATTGGTGTCTGATTAGCATGGAAGGGGGAGTGGTTAGGGTTAGTCAAAATGACAGGTCTGGCTGTCCTCCCTATCAAGAGAGGGTTGCATACTTACCACTTGACCAAGTAACAGGTAAGCATAAGGTAAATATATTGGACTCTTTTGTCTGTCATCAGCTATCCCAGGAGCTGTCCAGAATGACTTTATGCAGCATTGCTAACTAGAGCCATTCTGGACAGCTCCTGGAAATCACTGATGAACTCAAGCCACCACGCCACGTCAAGGCAGAGTCCGTGTGGAGGTTGTTTTTTTTGTATTTTTTTGTATTTTTTTTGTTGTTTTATTTTTTTGTTATTCACAATCAACTATAGACAGAGTGTGTGTGTGTGTGTGCATATTTGTGAGTGTGTGTGTGTGCATGTTTGTGGGTTTGTGTGTGTGTGTGCATGTGTGTGTGAGCATGTTTGCGTGTGTGTGTCCAAACCACAATCTCAAAACAAAATAAAATGATTAAGTCTGGCTCCCTAGGATACATCAGATACACACTTCACACCTATCAAACAAAGAAAAAAAAAAGACATTTTTAGTGTGTTTAGCAATGACCTATGACCTTTGACCTATGACCTATTCTCTTCCTTTTCAGGCGAAATGCGTTGTAGCTCCTGATTGGAACCTTTATCTCCCTGCACTTGTCCGTGTAGTGCTGGTATGCCACCTTGTTTTTCAGGGCCGTGTCTGTGGGGATGAGTGCCACCTCCTGGGCTGTCCATTGCTTCGATGTATTTTCAGGGTGGTACATTGCCTGAGACCTCTCCATTGGCCTCAAGTCATCCTGCAGTTCAACCCCTTGAACATCCTCCTCAAGCTCCTGAGGTGCATCCCATGATTGCTGTGCGCGTCAGAGAACAGGTGGAGTTGGCGGCACTGCGCGGTACGGGATGGCCTCGTGGAGTTTAAAGATGATTACATTGAATACTTTCGGCAGGGTGAACTTTGATAGAATCTGCATTTTCTGCAAGTCACCCTGGGAGAGTATGTGGCTCATCTCTGTAATGAGGTCCCTCAGGTAGTTAAAGTTGACGAAGTCACCGTTCATCACCAAGCCAATACAGGAGAGGAAGGTGACAACCTTTAAATGACTGTTGGGATGCTTTTTCAATCCAGCTGGAAGGCGAGCAAGGACCTTCGTCATCCATGCCATGCCGTGGTCCCTGTACTTCTCCAGGTTCCTGGAGTATGTCAGGGATCGCCTCTCCAACTCCACACAGACTTGCATTTTTATGCTAACTTCCGCGGAAGCTGGGAAGGGTTCAGTGTCACTTCCGTGGATTTGTACATAATCCGTAAAATTCCACCACACACTCTTTGTGACCTTGTAGTCCCGGAACTTGAAAGCGGGGAGGAAGTTGAGCTTTGCCTCAACGAAGCCTTGCAAAAGACATTCTTTTACGTCCTTGCCAACCTTCTTGACCAACAAGCGAGCTACGGCAAAGGTGTTTGGCCCTGGAAAACAGTTCTTGACGGAAAGGTCCTCGCAAAGGGTTTCCAGAGGCCAGGCACCTACCAGCCTCCCAGGTGGGGTTGTGGACGTCAGAGCAGACAGGGGTACTCCTTCGTTGCGCTTGTAGAGATCCCCCAGAAGCACTCTGACGAGGGCAGCTCCAGTTACTGATGGGGCTGCATCAAGTGCCTGACACAGAGGAAACAGACGCTCAATGCGCAGCTTTTGCAGGTTGAGTTTGGTCCAGTGATGGAGTGGGGGTGGTGTTTCCTCGGAACTGGCACTTGTATGAGGTGCCAGGCCAAGGAACCCTCTCCGCTTGCTCACGCTCTTATCACTGACAGTACAAGTTCCCAAGGACACACTAAGCTGGAAATCCAGTGGTGAGAGAGGACGCCCATAGAGGATCTCCTCAATTGCAAGCTCACACTGGAACGCCTTCCATGAGGCATCACAGCGTGCCACCCCTACATTTTCCCGATAGAGCTGCGTGAGGGTATCCACCAAGTAACAGAACACATCCCTGAGGATAGAAAGCAGACCCACAGCAGGAGCTTCCTTGAAAGGAACAAGTATTGCTCGTTGCTCCAAGAGGCAGACCAATTTTTCCAAATCGAAGTGCTCTGATGGGTCAAGGATACATGGCAGCAGTTCACCCTCAAACCTCAGAACCTGTTCAATCCGGCATCCTAGCTGACCCACCATCCTGTCATGCAGTTCTTTCATGTGCCCCAAGTAATTCCATGCCCGTGAGAGAAGGTCAGTTTGGTATTTTGGATGTGACAACCCACATGTCACAATTGCACCAGTGACAGGATGCTTGTATGGCATCTGCACGTGAGCATGTGGTGAGTCCACATAGAGTTGAAGGAAGGTGAGCTTGCCATATGGCCCCAGAACATCAAGCAATTCCTTGCTCACGTCCATCCCAGTGTTGTCCAGATTACTCTGAAAATTGGTGGCCTCATGGATCCCCAGTGTGGTGAAGAGGGTGCCCCTGAAACCTACAAGGTCTTGTAAACCATACCTTGAAAAAAGGATATGGGTGTCAGGGTCCTTGGCCTCAATGTTGCAAGCAAAGTGGAAAGAAACAGACCTGCAGTCAGATGGGTCAATGATATCTGTAATATCCCACACTTCTGTATCTTTCTGCCCAAACTGATTTAGTAGAAGAGTTACTTTCATAAATGGACAGGCGTTGGACTTCTCAACTGCCTGGTCAATCAAGGACATTATGAAAGTGCAATCTCTCTTCAAGATGTGGAACCTTGTAGTATCCACACTGCTTTGTTTTCTTATGGTGGGCCGACATTTGTCTTTGTCTGAGAGGCTGTGAAGCAACTCCTTGAAGTTTTCGGTGACATCATTGAGGAGCTCTCTTGCCATCAGGGTGTACAGCTCTTTTGTGAGCAACCTAGTGTCTGGGTTAGTCCTACATGCTGGGACCACAGTCATCAAGAGATGGTAGCCACCATCTACATAACCAAGTGTATGCCCCACTGCATTTCTCAGGGCAAGGACACCATTTTTGCTGTATTTTGTGAGATCCACATGTTTTTTAATTAAGTTGTAATGTGGATTCAATGATCCAGGGTGAAATTTTGGGAGAAGCAGGTAGTGCAGACTGCCTTGAAGCCCCTGAAGTTTTTGAAATTCCACTACAAGTCCATCAACATCAAAAGAGAACTTCAAAAAAGAAGTGGGGTCAGACACTGTTGTGGAATGTATTGCAAGATTGAAATCAGCATGCAAAAAGTCTGCAACATTTGGTGTCTGTCTAAATGCACGTGAAAGATTGTTAGTGTTGATAACACCAACATCAAGTAGAGCATCTGCAAGAGCCATTTCCCTGTATCTGTACTGGTTGAGTGGCAAAATGCATCTGAGGAGGTTCTACAGCTCTCAAGAGCTTATATAGGCCTCTTCCCAATTCTATATCTCGAGAACGGAAGGTCGTACAGAGTCGGGAGTAAGACTGGCGTGTTCAGCATCCACGAAAACCCCCAATTTGATGTTGGTTCTGAGTCTCTACGACCTTCGGTTCCTGAGATACAGTAATACATTCGGTAATTAATTTAAACTAAACTATCTAAGCCAATCAGAGTTCTTTAATTTGAGAGGTGTCATCAGATTCATCAGGTTGGTTGCTGGGGCCCCCCTGACCTCTAGCAACAGGTTACACATTGGTTGATGTGTAATGTGGCAATGAAAGTGAGTTTACATTTGAAATCAAAACAAAGTGATTAGCCACCTGCTTGGCGGGAAACATTAGTTCAAAACTCAATATGCTAGGTGACACACACAGTAAGCTATTGTTGTCATTTAAACTGCGCGGAGCTTCTGTCCTCTGCACCCTCTGTCGGGAGATTAACACACACAACAGCGCCATGCAGCGTCAAAAAGGGTTAGGGTTAGGGTTAGGTAAGGGCATGATAACCACGATGATCAAATTGATCATCCTTATGTCAGACGGAGAACGTTTCCAAGTGTCTACGACACTCGGAATGAGTCTCTACAACCTTCCGTTCTCGAGATATGTCTGTCTGTCTCTCTGTCTGTCTCTCTGTCTCTGTCTGTCTCTCTGTCTCTCTGTCTGTCTGTCTCTCTGTCTGTCTGTCTGTCTGTCTCTCTGTCTGTCTGTCTGTCTCTCTGTCTGTCTCTCTGTCTCTCTGTCTGTCTCTCTGTCTCTCTGTCTGTCTCTCTGTCTGTCTGTCTGTCTCTCTGTCTGTCTGTCTCTCTGTCTGTCTGTCTCTCTGTCTGTCTGTCTGTCTCTTCGCGAACATCGAATACAAATTGTAATGTAATGTTTTGAAGCCATGGCATGAGACTCGCTTTGGCATTTCCTTCTCTCCCTCTCTCCTACGGCTCCCTCTCTCACACATCAAAGACTCCGCCCCCATCCAGACCTCTCTATCCTGGGTGAGTGTGTGCAGCGTTTTACCTGCATAGAGAGTTACGAGGCGGCATTACGCCGTTGTGTTGGCGCTGTAACAAACAGCGCAGTGAACCAGAAAAGCCGCTGCCAAAACTGCCAAAGAGGAAGAAACAAGCAGTCGGATCGCTGCACAGCGGGAGCAGCAGTGTTACCGCTGGTAACGTTTTCACCACCACAGCAAAAAAAAACACTAATGTAAACAAAACTCCTTTTCCCTCACGTTTATGTCGCCAGTTGCCGTTTATAAATGCCGTTGCAAGCGGCAGTCTGCGTTTGTGAAAGCTGCTCCATCCGCCTCTTTACACGTGTGCCATGAATAGTTTCATAATGAACCGAAAATACGTTTACACTTCTCAGTGGGCTGGCTGGCTGGCTGGCCCTCACTGGGCGCATTTCCTCCGTGGCAGTCCGCACACTGCTCTACGGCCGCGGGGGCCGTTGAGTGAGGGCTCGCTGTTCCCTCTCTCGCTGCGGGGAGGGGCGGTCCTCTGCTGGTACAGTACTTGAGTAGCGTACGGACCACCACTGCGACAGCACAAATTGTTTACAAGAGTAGAAGATCTAGTCTCTTAATTTTGCTTTCAAAGTGCACCAGATTGATGCATTTAACTTTAAAATGTACAAAATGTAACTTGTGATTTCCCCCTTTTTGCATGCAAGATTAAAATTGTTCCAAAAGAAACCACTAACGAATATAAACAAAAATGTTTTAATGCAGGCATACAGTGTGCTGCCGTGACTACAAGAATCATCATATTGGTGTGATTGTATGTATCAAAGGGTTAAATTGAGCATTTATGAAGTGCTTAGCGGATATTTGAAAATATCGCGATATATATCGTGTATCGCGATATAACCTAAAAATATCGCAATATTATTTTTAGGCCATATCGCCCAGCCCTACCACACGTCATATTTAATTGATGTCACTTCACGAGACGCTTCAGAGAAAAGGACGTCTCATGTCTCTAAAAACATATCTCCTCTCTTCCTCTCTACTCAAGTCTTTTCCTCGCTTCCTCCGCTCACATCACCCGTGGGCGGGACTAAGACTCGAGGAGAAGGAGTCGAGGAGAGGAATCGAGCCGTATGAAATCGCAAATGGGAAAGGCCCTAGGATGCTGGATTTAAGGCTGGGACCATAACACCTCCGTAATTTCGTTGTCACACCATTTCTTGTCTTCCTGTTTTTAATTGTTTTGATAATGCTCTATTTGTCGCAATACTATCACACTGTTGGTTTGTGAATAGGTTTTCATTTTACAAAAATACTTCTTTTAAAATGTCTTCAATTGTTGTTACTGTTTTCCCTTCTTTAGTCTTCAGTTCATTGGCCACCTTCCCCTCCTTATCTCCGACGCTGCTCCAAATTTTTTAAAGCCTGAAAACCGAGCCATGAGGAGGTGCAGAAGTTTAGTTTTCTCTCAGAACACTTGAATTACAATATGCTGATAATTATGGAAATTTTGCCCAATGATGCCAAAAACTTTGTGCCTACTAAATCTTTAATAAACAGTCACAATAAAACTCTATAGAACAGGGTAAATCATCAATTTCTTATCAAAAAGGTATTCTCAATAAAGCTAATAATGAGCTAAAACAAGACTACTAATGGTAATTAGATATTTTTTAATTCACTACAGTAATTTCTATTGGAGGGGTCTTACCGCCGATGGATACTAGGTGTCAATGTGACTCCACGATAGATACAGCATTAAAATTGTATAAATACAGCTTGTGCATTTGGGGTCATACAGACAGGAAAAATGGATCGACTTTCTTGAAAACACCTGTTGAAAAACTTTAGCAGGGTTGAGAGAGAAAGAGAGAGAGTTATAATATCATTTATTTAACCAGGTTTAGACCATTGACATTAAAATCTTGTTTTCAAGAGCGACCTGGCCCAAGTACAATTATCTATAGATTTCACCATGCCTTTAAATTAATTTAGAGTGACTAGTTCATTTTGCAGGCTATTCCATGCAGATGGTGCAGAAACATAAAGGCCTTCTTTCCCAACTCAGTCCGAACTCTGGGAACAGTCGTAAGCATAGTGCCCTGAGACCGTAACCCATAATTGCCATGTTTTCTGGTTAGAAAGACAGATAAATAACAGGGGAGTCTACCCAGAATGGCCTTATAGATAAAACATACCAATAGCTAATGTATTGACAGAGCAGGCCAATTTACTTTGAGTACAATATACAGTGATGAGTGAGGGTTCTACAGTTTGTAACAAACCTTAAAGCGCCATGATACACAGTATCCAACATATGGAGACAATGGACTGATGCATTTATGTTAAGCAGATCACCATAGTCCAGTACAGGCAGGAACGTCGCTTCAACCAGTTTTCGTCTGACATCAAGAGAAAAACAAGACTTGTTTCTAAAATAAAAACCTAACTTCAATTTCAACTTTTTCACCAGACTCAAATATTTGTATGTGGAGACTGCCTCAATTTGTTGAACTTGAGTAGTAACAATATTCTGATTCAACTCCATCTTCCTAGAGTTAGAAAAGACCAGAAGTTTGTTTTTTTCAGCATTCAGTACAAGCTTCAGTTGGTAAAGCTGAGCTTGGACTGTGTTAAAAGCATTTTGCAGATACTCAAAAGCTATACAGAGGGTAGCTGCACAACCATAAATAACAGTGTCATCTGCATAATAATAAATAATAACTTCAGTTTGTTTGAATTCATTTGCTGAAGTGGAAAAGATAATCTCAGTCCATGGGAAAGTCTCTTAGGAAGTCTATTCAAAACTCTCCTGCGGTGATTAAAGGCCAATTCTTGTGACACAGGAATGTCTCTTGCAGCACTCACCCATGTGATGGTTAATTATTAGCTGGCACACAGACAGGGGTGTCCCGTCCGTGCTACACATGTAAACATGTTCTAGTAGAAACCTAAATTACAAGTATGCACATGTATAATAGGTCCTCTGTAATTTACCTGTGGTCACGCACAAGCTTCACCTCAGGATGTAGACCCCCTCTCGTTTAACATTATCCCCTCAACCTAAAACACAAAAGTAGCTAACAAACAATGAAACAAGGCTTCTGTAGGCCTATCAATAACTCTTGTCCAAACTCCAGCACAGCAAGTGGCAGTAATGCAGCTTAACTAAAAAGAAGAAGAAGGTGTTGACAGGAAGTAGTACATGTATATCTGTTTAACTCTCTGCTTGCAGACAGTAATGAGCAGCTACTGTCTGTAAGGCTCTTATTTTGTCATCTCTGCTGACAGGAAGTGGCGTGTGTTGTTGTGAGTGGACTAGATATAATGAGACATTTGTGTGTCAAAGTCCAGACTGAAGCTGTGTGTGTGTCACAGACTGAACACATACAGTCAGTTTGTGTGGATCAACATGGAGGAACAGAGCAAGAGGAAGATTCTGTGTGTGGGTCTGGTGTGTCTCGACATCATCAACGTGGTTGACAAATACCCAGAGGAAGACACTGACAGCAGGTTAGCACACAGGCTAATGCTCATACTGACAGCAGGTTAGCACACAGGCTAATGCTAGCACTGACAGCAGGTTAGCACACAGGCTAATGCTCATACTGACAGCAGGTTAGCACACAGGCTAATGCTAACACTGACAGCAGGTTAGCACACAGGCTAATGCTCACACTGACAGCAGGTTAGCACACAGGCTAATGCTCATACTGACAGCAGGTTAGCACACAGGCTAATGCTAGCACTGACAGCAGGTTAGCACACAGGCTAATGCTAACACTGACAGCAGGTTAGCACACAGGCTAATGCTCACACTGACAGCAGGTTAGCACACAGGCTAATGCTAACACTGACAGCAGGTTAGCACACAGGCTAATGCTCACACTGACAGCAGGTTAGCACACAGGCTAATGCTAGCACTGACAGCAGGTTAGCACACAGGCTAATGCTCATACTGACAGCAGGTCAAAGAGTATAGAAGCAAAGAGACGAAACTCCGGTGTTTTTTTGAGATTGCGAAAATATTCTACCTAACCATTTATTGACAGTTTAAAGTGGCAGTAGGCAGAATATTTTTGGCATCATTGGGCAAAAATCCCATAATAACCTTTCAGCATATTGTAATTCAAGTGTTCTGAGAGAAAACTAGACTTCTGCACCTCCTCATGGCTCTGTTTACAGGCTTTAAAACATCTAGAGAGCGTTCCTATTGGCTGTGCTCCTGTCATGTGACCGGAACTTGGCGTTCCTTCACCAGATTTCACGATGGGGCAGCGTCACAAACTTTCTCATTTTACAGCTAAACCGTGCACTACTAGATGTTTCTGAAAACATTTGAGGTTAGAAATAGGCGTTACAGTTACAGAATATTGATTCATATTTGATCAGCGCTGCCTAGTTTGACCGTCCGGTCGGAGTTCGCGACAGATCAGATCTTACTGCTTGTTTTCCTCCGGTCTGTGAAATCTTGCAGATGTCGTTAGGAGCACCGGAGGACACAGAGGAACATCATTTTTTTCAGGTTACCAGTTTCATGTACTACTGTCACGATATAACGACCGTTTTATAAAAATAACGTTTTTTAATCATATTTGCTCCAATCTCGCCTACTTCAGCTTTAAGTGTTAACTGACTGTTTAACTGTTTACTGACCATTTTCCTGTTCTCCCTATTCTGCTGCAGAAAACTGAACTGTTCTGACTGCTATGTTCCTGTTCAGAGAGTTCTAAAGAACAATGTTTAGATTTTATTCTGAAGGTGAATCTACAATGAATGTGAGAGTTCACGCTGATTGATTGCACTGATCATAAATGGAATATAAATTATTATAAAGGAACGACTTCATATCCCAGCATGCACCTCTGCAGATGAATGATCTTTGATGTTGATGCTCGATATTTACTATAGGAATGAGGAAATGATACATGTCTTTTTTTTTTTTTAAAGTTATTTTTTTGGGGGCATTTTCCATTTTTATGACAGGACAGTGGATAGAGAGAGAGTGGATGCGGAAAGGGCCACAGGCCGGATTCGAACCCGGGCCGCCGCGGTCAGGACCAAGCCTTAATACATGGACGCCCGCTCTACCAACTGAGCTAACCCAGGCACCCAAATAATACATGTCTTAAACACATTTTCATCTACAGTCTCCTCATCGTTCCACACAGATATCAGTTTTCGGTTCAGTGGTATTGATCGTTGATGCAGTGATGTCATCACTCTCCTTGCCTGCAGGTGTTTGTCGCAGCGTTGGCAGCGAGGAGGAAACGCTTCAAACTCCTGCACGGTGCTCTCGCTGCTTGGAGCGTCCAGCGCCTTCATGGGCTCACTGTCTGCTGGACCTGTAGCCGAGTGAGTACTGGTCAATACATCCATCAATACATTAATCCATAGACTCAACAATACATTCATCAATACGTTCATCATCAATAACTGACTGAGGGTATAATGCACGTTTTATTTTAATTAGTAAGAAGATGACATGTTATTTTAACCATTTTTAATTAATAATGTAAAGAGGAACTGAATTATTTAATTCTGAAACAAAATCTCATCGATTCTTGTTCATATAGCTTGTTTTATACATACATACTGTATATATACTATATATTTATAAATATATGTTTACATATATAAACATTATTAAAAAAAATTATACAGTACATATGTATATATTTATATGCATATATGAGTATATATAAACTTACATATTATATATTATTATTATATATATATAATATATATTTATATATACACAGTACGTATTGATGGTGACACTTCAGATAGTCTAATTACAGGATCAATATCATCATTGTTCATATCCATGGAAACGGCTGGAGGTCTGAAGTTTCAATGATCAAATTTAGTTTTATAATCTTCAGAAACTCCACAAGTCGTTGTTTCCTCATCTCCTTTCTCCCTCCTTGTTTCCTCGTCTTCTATCTCTCTCTCTCTCTCTCTCTCTCTCCTTGTTTGCAAAATCTCATCTCTCTCGAGGCCTTTCCCATTTCCCAAATTGTACGGCTCGACTCCTCCTCGCGTCTTAGTCCCACCCACGGGAGATGTGAGCGGAGGAGGCGAGGAAGAGAGGAAATCGATTTTTAGAGACATGAGACTTCTTTTCCTCTGAAGCGCCACCCGTTTCTCATGACAGCAGCAGCTGATCACAGCTGGATCAGCTGTCAGTCGGCTTCAACAGCTGTTTATGTCTGAACTATACTAATACTAATAAAGAAACAGTTATTAGTGGCAGAGCAGCAGTGTTTTCTCTCTGTAGCCTGTTACCTGTTTAACAAACACCTGCACATGAATAACAGCTGTAGTCTGTATTTATACTGTGGACTGAGTCCTGCTTAGAGGACCAGGAACCATCTCTACTGGCACAATATCTTTATATCATTTATTTGTTATTAGCGTCTGTAGTTATTGATATTCTGACGTTACAAAATGTTTTCTTAGGCTAAATGTTTGAGGGAAAATTTAAATGATGTAACTCATATCAAACCTGACGCTCAGGAATTATCAGCCTCACATTTGACTAAATTGAAATGATGTAAAAGGTGTAAAAAACCGACCCACCTTCTCTCTCTGACTTTAATTGTATCCTTAATAATAAAAGTTAATGGGGGAAATAATAGATCATGAAAAGACAATCTTTTTAATAAATGAAGAAAGTTCTTTGGCGATATTTGGTGTGGCGTCCAATCAATAACTGATATCCAATAAGGGGGCGTGTCGGTCTGTAAAAAACTTCCATGAAGGATACACAGTTGTATCCTCACTTATGCATCCACCTCTTCGCTCCTCGCTCCTTGATCCTCGCTCCTCGAGATGCATTTTAGGAATTGGGATGTCCTTCAAGATGGAGCGGGGAGATCATTTTCCGGGTCACAAGCCGGAGGATTGAGGAGCGAGGAGACAAAGAGGCGAAATAAGGGGAAATGAGATGCAGCTTCGCTCTCCTCGTTTCCTTGTCTCCTTTCTCTCTCCTTTCTCTCTCCTTGTTTCCTCTTTCTCCTTGTTTCCTCATCTCCTTTCTCTCTCCTAGTTTTCTCGTCTCCTCTCTCTCCTTCTTTCCTCCTCCTGTCTCTCTCCTTGTTTCCCTATTCCCTTTCTCTCTCATTGTTTCCTCCTCTTGTCTACTCTTTCTCTCCTTGTTTTCTCATCTCCTTCCCGTCTCCTTGTTTCCTCTTCTCCTTTGTCCATAGATATCCTCAGTGAGGAGGAACTTGATCAGTGTATGGGTCGGGGTTAAGACAGAAATGTTAAACAGTTTCCTGTCTGCAATAACTTTGGAGGACAGAGGAGACGTGAAACAGTTTCCTGTCTGTAGTTTTATTTTGGAGGATTTTCAGAAGTTCCATATCGATGTGTCTCTGGTATCTGAGCACGCTCAGTGTGTCCTTCCAGCCTCTGTGGTCATCAGCAACATCCGCACAGGAAGCCGCACCATCCTGCACATGAACAGGTGTGACCAGGTGTGTGTGTTTCTCACTAACTGTATCTATTTCAGGAACATCATCATCGTCGTCACAGAGCAGCTCTGCACCCAGTTTTCTTTCAGTGTTTTTTTTTTGGAGGACATAGTTGATATGAAGCAGTTTCATGTCACCTTCTCTGTCTGTCAGTTTCATCATGGCCGACTTCTCGCGGCGTGCGGTTGATGTCTCTGCGGTGGTTTGGCAGGTCGAAGGTCAAACTCCATCTGCGTGTTGTGTTGTTTGTCCGTCCAGTGGATCTCGAACCGTCGTTCTCTACGACACGTAAGACAACCTGACGACCGGCCGGCGGCACACAGCGTTCACTAAATACCTCTTAATCAATGTGACCTTGTTACCATAGAGACGGGCGTATCATCACTCCTTTAAATCAAATAGCAAGTCAATCGATCAGCAGGAGTTGATGATAAATATGCTGGTTGGTTCTATGTTCTTGTTGACCATTGAAAGTCACAAACTATTTTAATAAATGCTGTAAATGCTTCACAGGGCCGAAGATAAAATATAACTGTAAAAGGTGTTACTTCTCACTTTAAAGAGTGCTACAGGATTGAGTCCTAAAACCCGTAAACGAGTTAGCATGTTAGCACTTCCGGTTCCCTCGTCTGGAAGTCAATGGGTTTTTTTTAATAGCTTTTCAGTTAGATGCTTGAAATAAGGTCTGTGGTTAACACAAGCTGAAGAGATTTTAATGCTTTGTTCTACAAAATAAAATACGCCAGTAAATACCCCACTCGTGAATTTTGAAGCCTTAATGTGGTTGCTAACCAGTGGCCATACGAGACTACTAAACGTCATCACTCCGACTCGTCCTCCTTTACAGCCTCGTTGTATATACTTGCGCTCATGCGACCGTGGTCTAGTTCGTTTATAGCCTAACGTTAGCTTTTTACTTCTGCCGATTGCATTTACACTTCAAAAATCATAAAAGTGGTGTTCATCTGTGGAGATTATCTTGTAAAACACAATTTATCATAAACGTTCATTTGCCACAGAGTTTATTTTCTGCAATAATCCAAAACCCAATAGAAAATCCCATTGGCTTTTTGTCGAGGTAACCAGGGCGATGCTAACTTCCTGATTGGCCTACAAAAATGTGTCATCCCTGAGCACTGTATTGCTGTCTAATCAATTAGTAGCGAGACATCACCAACTACAAACTAATCTCATATTGATACATTTTACATCAAATAAATTGTAAATGTTAGAGCTATTTGTTTCCATCAGACTCAACGCTGCAGCAGTGAGTTTCTACTCATCTGTTAAAGTTGTAGCCTACGAAGTTCTGCATCGTTGACAAACACCAGAACTTTTGTTATTCTTTTTTTTTTTTTTTTTTACACATTATACGTGAACATTTAAACTTAACAAACACATCACCAGGAACCCAGAGTGAAGTAAAGACATTAGCGATTTAGGTGAGCCTCATTTGGATGTTCACTCTGCTAGGCAACGCCCCCTCTGAATCGGAAACTCCACCCGCCTGTTGTAAGCGCCACCCTTCTGGTGCTGCAGGCAGATGAGGTGTTTTGTGAACGCTGTTTGACCCACCTGAAGGAAGCATGGACACCCAATCCTGATCCTGATCCTGGTGTAATGACCCACTCACTGCAGAGACAGACTTTGAGGTCCTGAACCTGAATGGATCCATCAATCAGATTGAGCGGAGGTCAGCTGACCTTATTTATTTTTCATTTATTTTATTTGTTCAAGGGACAGGGCACGTTAATGAACATCAGTAGAAAAATACAAAATGTAAACATGCAAGAGTTAGCAATAAGACTCATTATCAAGGATCACTGCAGATCTAAGAATTAAGGAGACTTCTTGGATTTTGCACATGTAAAAATGACTGCATCATCTGCATACATTTGAATATTGATGCTTTGACATGCATTAGGTAAGTCATTAGTATATAGTGTTAGTAAATTATTTTTTTTATCTATAGTCTCTTTGCAAAGCTATACCTCCCACTGTATTGGACTCACAGAGATGAAACTGTTAGCCATCAGAAACATCTGACTCGGTCAGTCAGTAAAATGTTGGACTGTTCCTTTAAATGTGAGAGCGAGCTGCTTTCAGTTTGTCTTTTTAGTTTCGGTCAGTTTGAGTCTCTGCAGTGGTTGTGATGGTGGTTTAATTCATCGTCATTGATTCATTTAATATCTTTGATGTTTAAAATGCCCACATTCACGCTGACATATGAAATATGTTCAGTAATCAAACAGGTTTTAATTTGCCGCCTGTGAGGAGTTTCCTTCCAAAATGATCAAATCAAATTGTGTTTCACAAGTGTTTCAAAGATATTGTCAGTTACCAACTCTCACAGACACTTGAGAGGATTAAAGTCAAAATAAAAGTCCTCTGTAGATAATGAAAGTGTATTTTTTCTGTTGATGACTTTGGAAGTGAACTCTTCACACGTAAAATCTGTAAATGTTTGAATGTTGATAAAATAACACTTCATTGTGTGTTCATAGTGACTGTTGGACTTTAGAGAGATGACTCATTTTAAAATGTTCAGTCTGAACGGATGATCAAACATATTTATACCAAAACATTCAGATCCATAAACATGTCTCAAAGTTTAGTCCATGGCACGTCTGTCACATGACTGACATCTGTCGCACAACAAAGTAAATTCATTCCAAACTGTAAAATGTCTTCACCTCCATAAAGTCCTGACAGACACATGAATCAATCAAGTTAAAGTTGAAATCTTTTAAAAAGTTTTAATTCCTTAAATTGTTTTACTGATTGTTGAAGTTTTTGTGTATCGAAGAAACTCCTCCACGAAACACACTGAGTATGTCAAACGGGACCAGTTTACTGGTCCTAGTTAGTCTTCTGCCTGCGGAAAGACTTATGTGGCCTGATGTCACTGTGGCAGAAGTGTTTCTGGATTATCTTCCTGTTGATTCATTAGAACATAAACTCTGACCTCACTTGCTGTCCGTCAGGAACCTTCCTGATGTCACAGCGGAGGATTTCTCCAAAGTCGATCTCCGTCAGTTCAAGTGGATCCACTTGGAGGTGAGCAACGCTCCGAGTCTGAGAAAATGAAACGGCCAGACTAACCTGACTAACCAGAATAAACCAGACTAATCTGATTAAACCAGACTAACCTAACTAATCTGACTAAACCTGACTAACCAGACTAATATGATTAACTCAGACTAACCTAACTAATCAGACGAACCCAGACTAGCCCGATTTTGCCAGACTAATCGTATTTATCAGACTGAGTAATCTGATCAACCCAACAAATCTGAATAATATGACTAATTTATCTAGATTTAGCCAAGTAATCCGGCTAATCTGAAAAACTCCAACTAATCTATCAACTAATGTGACCAATTGGACGAAACCCAACAAACTATAAATATTTGCAGGGCCGAAATGCTGAGGAGCAGGTGAAGATGATCCAACAGGTAGTGGTGTATAACAGCATGTTGCCACAGCAACAGAGAATCACCGTCTCCGTGGAGATAGAGAAGACCAGAGAGCCGCTGTATCAGCTGTTTCCTCACGGTGACGTGGTGCGAGTCTTTAAGAATACGTTATATTAAAGTAACCATGACAGGTTTCTGTCAGTCTGTCAGGTGTTCTTGTAACTTCACATGTTCTTGTCTCTTCAGGTGTTTGTCAGTAAAGACGTGGCTCGTCACTTTGGCTTCCTGTCAGCTGAAGCTGCTCTGAAAGGATTTTACAATCGGGTCAAACAGGGGTGAGTGGCGGTCAAAGGTCAGCAGTTAGAACAGGTGTAGTAAGAGAGGGGGAAGACAAAGGTTTGCAGTTAGAAAAGGGGGAGCGGGTCCTCTTCACGGAGTCCGTCATGTTGCTCCACCATGTTTCTACAGTAGCCCAGAACTTACAAACCAAACATTGGCTCTAGAGAGAGACTTTCACATTTTTACGTTACCTGAAGGCCACCGTAGTTCTCCAACACGCTTTGAAACTTCAGTAATGTGAGCCGCAGTGTGCAAAACAGCCAGCCGGCGACTGGCTTCCGTTGCTCCTAAAGTAGTGTTATTAAGGTAAGGATGACCTCTGATCGAAGCTCAAGGCATTACCGGGGTTTTGCAGTTGTCAGCTCACGTTACTTCTTGGAAAGGGAGAAGTGAGCAGAGGGGTACTCAGTTGGTTACAATCTGTGACCACACCACTAGATGTCCCCAAATCCAACACACTGTCCCTTGTAAATTGGTGTGTGCGTGTGTTAATGTTGGTGGGTGTGGGTGGGTGGTCTCTCTCTCTCTCTCTCTCTCTCTCTCTTTCTTTCTTTATTTCTTTCTTTCTTTCTTACTGATCTCTCTCTTAGGGCTGTCTCTCTGACCTGTCTCTCCTTCTCTGACCTGCCCGTCTCTCTCTCTCTCAAGGCTTTCTATCTGACCTGTCTCTCCCTGTCTGACCTTCCTGTCTCTCTCTCTCTCAAGGCTTTCTATCTGACCTGTCTCTCCCTGTCTGACCTTCCTGTCTCTCTCTCTCTCAAGGCTTTCTATCTGACCTGTCTCTCCCTGTCTGACCTTCCTGTCTCTCTCTCTCTCAAGGCTTTCTATCTGACCTGTCTCTCCCTGTCTGACCTTCCTGTCTCTCTCTCTCTCTCTCTGACTTGTCTCTCTCTCAGGGCTGTCCTGGTATGTGCGTGGGCAGAAAAAGGAGCGGATGCTTTGGGTCCCGACGGTTTAGTCGTTCATTCAGACGCTTTTCCTCCTGAAACCCTCGTCGATACTCTCGGAGCCGGTGACACTTTCAACTCTGCCGTCATCTACACACTGTCCAAAGGTGAGATGTTACACTGTCCAACGGTGAGATGTTACACTGTCCAACGGTGAGATGTTACACTGTCCAACGGTGAGACGTTACACTGTCCAACATGGTGATGAGGAGAGAGATTATTATTAATAATATGGACACCAAATATTATCGGTCTCTGGTTTAAAGGGCCACTGGCATGGCCTTTATTGTGAAAGAAAAACGAACCCCTTCACTTCCAGGTCAAAGTGGACAGATTTTGTTCTCAGTTTGGTCTCAGAATCTCTGCTGATGTGCTGACTGCTCTCAGATCAGATTCTGATCTTATAAATCTGATCCTGAAAGTTGTCAGATGTGGATCTGCAGACTGAACTCAGATCAGATTTGACTCTGTCCATATTTTACTTAAATAAATAAATACTTTTTCCAACCGTAGGTGGAAGTTTGCAGGACGCTTTGACCTTCGGCTGCAAAGTCGCTGGCAGGAAGTGTGGTTTCCACGGTTACGACGGCATCGCCGAAATGTGCGACGACTGAAGAGTTTCAAACAGTAATAATTAATGATAAGTAATACGAAACTGTGAACAAGCTGCTAATAAAATGATAGTGAAGTGTTAATTAACTGTGTGATGCAGTGAGTGTAAATGAAGTAACAACTTGTTAAAATGAGTTATTTTGCTGTATTTTTTTTTTTTACCTGATGAGAATAAAATCTGTCAAATTGATCAATAAATGACGTTATTGATCTGAAACCTGACGTTCATCGATTCATTCAATGATCAAAGAATCAGTGTTAATGTTGATCAAGTTTTTGTTTTAGTCTTATACGAGACATATATCCAGATATCCTTCGACCCTCAGGTGTCTGTGTACCTGTTGACACACACAGTGTCCATATGACTGCATTGATACAACAACAGTAGCAGATTGAGTGCTGATTGTGCCATGGGTTAGATCACCTGTCATCCAATCACAGACCCCCTTATGCACATCAGTTGTATGTAAATGCACCAATTCCTGCAAAAAACTGTATATTTACACATCACCATACCCTCACCGCCATAGCACCTGTCAGCATCTGGCCACGACAAGGTAGCACTGAGCAGGATGAAACTTTCATGAGCCGCTGCCTCTACAAACTCTGCGCCACACATTCTCTGAACACTCCAACTTAAGACAATATTTATTTTTCTTTGAATGTAGATGAGAGCACATGCAATAATAACAAAAAGGTGATTGCAATGCTTGTGAGCTACGTTGACCAAGAACAGAAGACTGTTGTGGTTGATCACTTAGGTTCTTACTTAAAAAACGTATTAAACTTTATTAGAATCGTCAGTTTCATATATGTAATTTGACCTCTGCAATTAACCCATCCTAAGCATTTTTGGAGCAGTAGGCTGCTGTGAAGTGCCCGGTGAGCATCTTGGGGTTCAGTGTCTCGCTGAAGGACACTTTGAAATGCAGACATCAGAAATGCTGGGGATCAAACCACCAACCTTTTGGTTAAAGGACAACCTGCTTAACCCACTGAGCTACAGCCACCCCTAAAAATCAGGAGAGAGCGTGAACACAGTCACCCACTAACAGAAATGATGTAGTCAAGATTCCCACATTTTGGGAATAAGCAGGGGTCAGCACAACAGGGTCTGATAGATAAGTCTAAAATGAACATCTGGAGGCTTTACCGGTGCTGGGGAGTCAAGTCAGGGCCCATAGAGAATGTTGCAGGCTCCATATCCAGGGACTTAAATCTCAGAATTTTTACTTTATTCTCAGAAATTTGACACTATTCTCAGAATTCTAAAAACATTATTCTCAGAATTCTAAATTTATTCTCAGAATTCTGACTTTATTTTCAGAATTCTGATTTTGAAAATCAGAATTTTCAATTCATTCTCAGAATTTAATTTAATTTAATTTAATTTCAGAATTCTGACCTTGACCTCAGTATTCTTACTTTAAACTCAGAATTCAGACTTTATTCTCAGAATTCTAAATTTATTCTCACAATTCTGACTTTCTGAGTCAGAATTCTGTCAGAATTTAAAGTCAGAATTCTGAATTCATTCTCGAAATTCTGACTTTATTCTCAGAATTCTAATTTTAATCTCAGAATTCGGACTTCATTCTCAAAATTCGGACTTTATTCTCTGAATTCGGACTTTAATCTCAGAATTCTGACTATTCTCAGAATTGTAACTTTAATCTCAGAATTCTAACTTTAAACTCAGAATTCTGACTTCATTCTCAAAATTCTGACTTTATTTTCTGAATTCTGACTTTAAATTCAGAATTCTGACTTTATTGTTTTTTTTAGTGACAGATCTACCAACCAATCACGAGTGATTTTTCTTTTTAAAAGTGTTGGTTTCATCAGTGTTGGAGCGAGGGAGGTTATAGCCAGGTTAGAGCTGTCCACTTGTGATCTGATCACCGAGGACACATGTTAATACCAGGTTTGAACAGGGCCGTAGTTTCATTGGTATTCAGATGCTAATTACAGTCGTTCACACTTTCACTGAGGTGTGCAGATCTGTGGTGTGGTAAGTTGTGGGTTACACTGGTTTATTCTGGTTTACACTAGTGTAGTTTTGGTTTCACTTTATGTAAACATGATCCTGTGGTGAAACCTGCTGCTGCAGCAGTGTCTGTACAGTGTTACATGTATCAGTAATAGTGAAGCTGGATTTATAGTCAACACAAAGGGTTAACAGGAGTCCTGCTGACGTCTACAGCGTAGGTTTGATTTATAGTTAAGAGTCAGATTTCACCACAGCAACCCTAAACTTATGTATCATGCATGATAAGGCTTAATTTGCTTTAATTATTTTCCCCACAGTTATATCAGCAATAATGCAACAGACACATAATGCAGCAGTAATATTAATTCAGAAACATCACATATAATAGTAAACACTGACAGGGAACATTTTACTGAACAAAGATCACTTTTACTTTAAGTACATTTTGCTGACAGTGCTTGCATACTTTTACTTAAGGTTTTGAATGCAGGACTTTTACTTGTAGTGGAGTATGTTTTGTGTGGTATTAGTACTTTTACTTAAGTAAAGGATTTACTTTTTCCACCATTGCTGGTTTCACACTAATCCACTGATCCACAGGTATTTAAATGTAAAAGAAACACAGCAATGCACAAGAACAGGCAGAGTAGTAAAGACTGTTAGCAAGTAAACATGAATGTAAACAAGGAGGGCTTGTATTTAAAATATTTAAAATTCAGTATGTGTGTATATATATATGTATATATATATATATATGTATATATATATATTGTATATTAGGGATGCACCGATACCACTTTTTTTCAGTTCAGTACTCATACTTACATTTGGCTGCTTGCCGATATCAAATACCAATATGAGTAGTAGTTAATAATACCATTACAGTTCTACCAATGATATGTGATATGAAATATGTTTTACTTTAATCAGATGTTCCTCACTTTCTGACTGCAACAAATTAAATATACAACATGATGCTTTTGCTAACAGTTTAACATTAAACTTGTTTTTCCTGATACAAACAGCACAGTTTGCAGTAGGGGTGTTAATTAACCAATTAACCAATAAAATATTAAAAATAAAAAAAGCTGAAAACTCAGAGGCATGGCTTGTCACCATGTTGGAGAATAGCAGGTCCACCTTAAACGTGAGCCCACCTTGCACATGTCCACGACAATGCACACAACATCATGGCTGCTAACTCTCCCGGAAGGGTGAACTAGGGGACCCAGTTGCCTGTTTTGCACATACACTGCAGCTGGCGGTGAATGATGGAGTTTCCGCGATGGGTTTACCAAAGCAGTTTGTGCAGCTGGTTATCGCTGAAACTGGGCGCCTTATTAGGCACTTCAACCACAGCACCCCTGCATGCAAGGCACTAATCTTGTCGGTTAACGTTGCGTTGCCGTAAAGTCGTATTGGATGTGGTTGTATTGGAGTAGTTTTACGATTGCAAGTACATGAGTACGGTATTGGACCCGATACCTGATAATGGTATCAGTGCATCCCTAGTGTGTATGGGTGTGTGTGTGTGTATATATACTGTGTATATATATATATTTATATATAGTCCTGTATATAAATATACTTTATATATATATTTATATATGTTTTACACAGCATCAATATATACTTTATGTCTTGTATACATCACTGTCTCTGTGTTATACATATATTCACACGGTGTCAAATATATTATACATGCTGTTTGTCTGACTGTTCCCTGTGATCATTTCTCTCAGTCCTTTGACGTGTTTGTACATATTCACATATCGTTATATATGTTCACACATAGTATTATATATTCACATTGTATGTGTGTGAGTGCGTGTGTGTGCGTGTATTCTACACGTACTGCATATGTTTAGACGGCATTGGTGTCTGATTCTGTCTGATTGTTCCCTGCTGCGATCATTTCTCTCAGGCCTTTGCTGAAGTGAAGATTCGCTCCGATCACGAGGAAACCCTGCAGAGATAAACACAACCGCTGTCAACACCAGGGGGCAGCACTGAGTGATGATATACAACATCACATGGTACAGAGGAGGGTGAAAAACAATACAGAGTATTTACCATACCATAAATACATTTATGATCAAATTAACATGTTCTATTACACAGACTCATGATTCATGTTTCAGACGGCGTTCGGCAGCGCTGGCTACTTTTACTGTCAGTGGAGATGTTGCTAAGCTAGCTAGTGACACGGTCTGTGACCGTATGGACCATAGACTGTATATAAAGATCATTATATGCAGTTAGCCTTTAACTTTGAAACAGTTACGGTTATAGAAAGTTAAAGTTACATCTCCTCTCTTTTACATTTCCCGAACCTCTGGCTCCACGTCCACTACTTCATTCAGAGCAGCTGTCAATCGCAGCCGTCAATCATAACGTCACACCACCTCTTTATAGCATCAAAAAACTAATTAAAACCAAATTTGTCAGAAAATGAACACTTGATCATCAGCGGGATAAGAACTACCTAAAATGACAGAAACCATCTTGGAGGAAAAAAAATATTTGACATGTAATTTGACTTTTTAGTTTGGCCCATGTCCCATCTGCTAATGAAGGGGGCAGGATTTTTGACTTATACTGCAGCCAGCCACCAGGGGGCGATCAAGATGATTTTGTTTCACTTTTGGGGAGCTTTTTTATGTTGTCCTGCTTTATATACAGTCTATGATATAAACATATACAGGTTAATGTTTAATGTGTAAACAGACTTACATTGTGATATTCAACTACCTCCTCAATGAAATCCATCCCATCAGCCAGAGGGATCCGAACTCCTCTCTTTGTCCAGTCTGAAGACACACACACACACACAGTCAGTAAAAATCATTACAGTAATCTATGTCATAGTGTGTTATATTGAAACATGCAATAACTGCTAAAGTTTTACAGTTAATGAATCAGACTCTGAATCAGACTCTTACTGTTGATTAAAGGAACGACAGACATCTGCAACATCGTCTTTAGAGGAGCCTGCAGAGGAATCAACTGACGGACAGACAGACAGGTTACTGTTACAGTATGTATTGTGATTGATGGTCTCTTACTGCCCCTTGTTGTCAGTCACATTAAACGGTAATGTTGTAACTTGTAGCAGAAGATGAAATAACACTTACTGCCAGAGATTCCAGTGCTGATTGATTGGAGAAGATTTTAAACCTGAAAGAAGAAACTTGTTTCAGTCAGACTGTGATGTGATCAATAACAAACCAAATAATCACACTTAAATTCTTTCTTCAGTTTGTGATTCTGATGGTAAAAAAACTGGAGAACAACATGTGGGGCAAAGCAGAGACGCCAGACTGAAGTCAGTATAGTTAAAGACTGCTGGAGGTAGCGTCCATCCAGGAGGCTGAGAGGAGTCCTGCAGTAAGAATCAAGACTTCAGCCAGACTGATAGGGATAGTTTGGGTGTTTTGAAGTGGGGTTGTATGTACAGTACACACAGGGCAGGGTTCTTATCCATAGTAGGTGTACTACTTACAATAGTAGATGCCCCCAGCATCGAGAAACAGACAGGAGCACCGGCACCGGAGCAAAGCAATGTGCTGCTGTGGACGGGGATGGCAGAAAAAAGTATATTCGCCACCAAAAGAAAGGCTCACCTGACAAAAAAATTAAGTGTACACTATATTTTGAATATTTTCCGACGGCGAACTGAACTGAAAGTGTAATGTATTGTGGTGGCAGTTTCTGTTAAAACAAGACACAAACCAAGGTAACAACTTGTCTTTCAGTGAATTTAATAAAAAAGCATACATTAATAAGAAAAGCATCTGCAGATGGACTCACGAGCACAGCCACCTGTTGTGGACTGTGGCAAGTGAGCCCAGAATACAAAGAGTAGTCAGTATTTATACATACTAAAGTATAACACGAAGATAAGTGCAAAGAAGAAAAGAAGAGAAGGATAGAAAGTGTATCATTACGTCAGCACACAGCAGACAACAGAGCATCACAAGACATAGCAAGTATTTCAGCAATCTGTTGTTTATAGTCACAGAGAACTAAAATGTCAGGTCACTGTCTTATGGTGACAAAGTCTGCTAAATGTGAGGCCCTGAAAGGTACAGTGTTAACTGCAGATATGAAAATTGCCATTACAGTATCGATACTGTTTTTGTCATGTGAGCCTGCTGGCTGTGGAGAGAGCAGAGATCACAGATAGGAAGTTTCACTTTCAGTTCAGTTCCCCATCAGAAAGGAGAAGGAAAGGCCACCTTTCTTTTTGGTGGCTAAAATACGTTTTTCTGCCGTCCCCGTCCACAGCAGCACATTGCTTTGCTCTGGTGTCGGTGCTCCTGTCTGTTTCTCGATGCTGGGGGCACGCTGACCGTGTAAGTAATACACCTACTATGGATAAGTACGTCATATAAACCCATTTTAAATCACCCAAACTATCCCTTTAAGGTGCCTCTGACTCTATCTTAGCCGAAACATGGGCGAGTTCATAGCTATGAATGAGGAAAATGAACGTATCCCAGGAATAGTATTCTGCCACCGGGAGAACCCAATGGATATGCTGAACAATGAGTAATTAGCTACCATCGCGAGCAATTGCTAACTGCTATTTATCGCTGTCTGCTTATCACCTAATTGATTATAACAGAATATAGTAACTTTCACCATTACTCATTTTAGAAAGGCCACCGCAAGAAAACATGTTCTTTGTTTAAATTATCAAACAGACAATTCATATATCTGGCTATTTGTTTCTGGCTGCCAGCGTTAGCTAGCGTACTAGACAACGTAAAGCTAGACTTATAGGGAACCAATCTAAACGCACATTATATATCATACAAAGAACAGGTTTTCAGATAGCTCTAGCTAGCAGATAGCTTTAGCTAGCGTTGTGCACTAACTGGTTGAAAAAGGTTGTATACTTCCACTTTAAGTTAGTTCCTTCACTTTTCACAGTTGGATTTGTACATATTGTTAATACCGTTTACATTTTGTTTTTGTATAGTGTTTTAGATCATTTTGATAATCACCTCACCGTCTTAGCTAACCAGTGTAGCACCAACGTTTGCCTGATTTACACAGCTTTAACGTGAGGTCGTACTGGCTCAGTGTCAGCCGGAGAGGAGTGAACGCTCACGAAGGAGAACATTAACCGATGAAGAGCAAAGAGGGACTGAGCAAAACTCCATAGAGCTGACCGCCCTCCTCATGAACTTGACGGTGCTTTAGTCAGCTTGGCTAGCTGACTGGCTAACCTCGCTATTTAAGACTGAGGTGATTATCAAAATGATCAAAAAACTGTGTAAAGCAAAGTTAAGTAAGAAAAAACAATATAAGGTGATCACTAGAGGTGAAGTTAACGTTACTGTAGAGCAGACAGGAAGTAAGTTCAAAAAACGTCTGCATTTGAATACTGATTTGGACGTTAATAACCATGGCAACAGTCAAAGCTTCGGGTCATTAATTAAGAGTGCAGTCGCAGAATGCGCACATGAGAGGTACGTACACACACATGCCTGTGTGTTGGAGTCACACATGCACATGCACATGCATGGCTGAATTGTACTAATCACACAAAGACGCGCATACATACACACGAGTGACTTTTAGTGAAAAATCACACGCACATACATATGTGCGCCTTGTCCTCCATGACTCTTTCTACCCCTCATAGTGCGTGCATACGTGTGTGTGTGTGTGTGTCGGTTTGTTTACCTGCGGAGGTCAGCATGAACAGCCAGACGTTTTCCCTTCATAGAAACTTTAGCATTAAACTTTGTTTCCTGCAGAAGGACAGAAACATGAAACAATAATAAAATGAATAAAACAGCTGTTTGATCAGTAGGTTGAATCTTTAATAAAATCCAGGTTAAAACTGGTTGAACTGGAATGAAAACAGTAGTTATGTGAAACCTGAAACAAACTGTCGGAGCCAATTCCATAGTTTGAATTTATTCTTATTCCTGAAATTTTATATTGGCAATTTTGTATTGTGTGTTAGTGTGGTGTGTAATAATGGAGTATATTCATTATTTAATTAATTTCGCTATATGTGTAACCCCTGCAGGTCAGATTGTCCTAAAACAACTGATGTTTAAATCTGGAACAACTGAGATCCCAAAAAGATTCTTTTGAAAACACTTTGAGGAGAATATAATTATTAAAACTGTACAACAGGTGAGAGACAGCTGCCGACCAATCAGAGCTGAGGATTTCCTGTGGTTTATAGTGTGTGTGTGTGTGTGTGTGTGTGTGTGTGCGTACGTGAGTGAGTGAGTGCGCGTACCATGGTCATGCTGCTAAGCTGGATCGGAGGCTGACCTGGAGGCAGCAGAAACACCTTGACGATGGCTGTCATGACGACCGTCGCTCCAGATGTCTTGATGGTGGTTTTTGGAGGTGAGTTGACGGCGAGCTCCAGAGAGAGCGGAGCTTCCATCAAAGCCGGGTTCTACCAAGGACACAGGGAGAACATGAAGTTAAGTAGTGAAACACAGTGCCGCAGTACTACACTGGGTTCTACCGAGAACATACAGGAAGAACATGAAGTAAAGTAGAACATACGGCAGTGCCACACCGTGTTCTACCCAGAACACACAGGTAGAACATGAAGTAAAGTACTATTTTACTTTCGCTACCAAAAATGTGGTAAAAGTGCGTAACTGTCCAACAATGTCCCAAACAGTGTTGAGCAATAACACTGGCATTTCAAAAGTTTGTTTAAAATTCGCTTGGCAATGGAATGGAAACACAACTTGTGTCTCTACTGCATTTATACTGTCTCCACTGTGTCTCTACTGTGTCTCTACTGTACTGCATCCCTTCTGTGTTCATACTGCATTTCTAATGGGTCCCCACTGTGTCTCTATTGTGTTTTACTGTGTCTCTGTCTGTCTATTGTGTCTCCACTGTGTCTCTAATGTGTCGCCACTGCATTTCTATTGTTTTTTCAACTGTATTTCTAATAAGTCCCCACTGTATCTCTAGTACATTTCTACAGTATCTCAAATGTGTCTCCACTGTGTTTCTGTGGTGTTTCTGCTCACCATCATCATGATCGTTCCAAAGTAGGTGGTTCTCAACAACATCTCTAAGTCTCTGGGCATCTGAAGGACAAGACGACAGAAACAGAAGCAATGGAGGTCAGACTGGATCAGTGCAGTTCTCAGGAGTCATTTTCTGTTTGGGGGTTTTGGAGGTCTGTGGTTCTGTGGTGGTTTTGGGAAGTTTTGGGGGTCTGTGGTGGTTTTGGGAATCTGTAGAAGTTTTGGGGGTCTGTGGTGGTTGTGACCTTCTCGTTGACGATGTTCATCTGGAAGATTCCAGCTTTGAAGTAAGCAAACATCCCGCTGTCGAAGAAGAACTCGGACAGAGCGAGGTAAACCATCCTGTCGTACTCTTTAATGACCGGGTCGACGGCGTAGTTCGCCAACGTGTCATTTGGATCCAACAGGTCAAAGAACATCCCCTACAGACACAACACACATGTTAATGGTCCCATCATATCAGTAGAAGATTATACAATATCATCAGTGGAAGAGTCTAACCCTGAAGTGCATGTCGAGGCTCCTTGACTCCACTACCGGATCATCGATCAGAGAATAATCGATCCCAATAAACTGATCAACCTCCGTCCTCACAGGGATCGTCTCCAACAGGGAGTTCACATGAACCAGAGCGGCATGATCCAGAGCAGGACAGATCTGAGAGGCAGACAGGTGAGAGACAGACAGACAGGTGAGAGATAGACAGACAGGTCAGAGACAGATAGACAGGTGAAACAGACAGACAGACATGTGAGAGACAGACAGACAGACATGTGAGAGACAGACAGGTGACAGACCTGTTTGTTGAGGAGGAAGCGCATGCCTGATGTCAGAAAGCCGGCCAGGAAGCCATAAACTCTCCTGAAAGACAGACAGTTCCTGATTGGCTGATACTGCGGTCACATGATGGGTGTGGTCAAACATCAGTGAGAATTAATCAGCGATGATTGGATGATTAGACATTAATTATAATTGCTTATTGATCAGTAATTATTGATCAGTAATTACTGGTCGTTATTGATCACTACATCAGTCCTATTAAGAGTAATCTTTAATCATTACTGATTACTATATAAGTGTGTTTTACCCGAGTGTGCCGCTGAACTTTGCCTTCATTTTGTCGATATTGGCATCACAGGTGATGTTATTGATCTTCAGTCGTCCTTCATCGTCTCTGATCAGATTTAGAACCGTGTTGATGTTCACTCCTTCCGCCGACGCGTTGATGTTTCCTGTGTCGTAACTGACATACAAAAACACTTCAGCTTCATCACTGACAGGAATACAACTAGAATCAGAGTTATATGAGTGTTCTGCAGAAGAAGAGGTACAACAGTGTTCTACAGGATAACTATTAGAGTTATATGAGTGTTCTGCAGAATAACTATAACAGGTACAATAGTAAACTACAGGAGAACTATTAGCGTTATAATAGAATTCTATAGGAGAACTATTATATTTATATTCTGTTGGAGAACTATTAGAGTTAGTGTTCTGTAGAAGAGTTATTAGAGTTAGATCAGTGTTCTGTAGTAGTATTAGAGTTAAATCAGTGTTTGAGAACTATTAGAGTCATATGCATGTTAGTCTTAAGTCAGTTTTCTGGGTACTAACAAGAACCAGTAGAGGATCCGTCGGTGGAAACTCAGCGAGATTGATGAGTTTTGAACATCGAACAGCAAACCGACATCAGGGATGAACTGCAGCTCAGCATGAGTCAGATTCAATTCAGTTATCTTCACACTGACGACAGACGAGAGAAAGAGAAGATTTTAATACACATCTAGTATTCAGTCTTAAAGTATTACTGTAAATAAAAAATAAAAAATGTGTACTCAGTAATGGTGTATTGGAAGCGTCCTTCTTTGCCCTTCATCTCTGGCATACTGATGTTACTCAGCTCCTCTTCAACAAACTTCTGAGTCTCAAATTTCACTGAAAACACAAAATACATACTGTGAGTACTTTAACCACAAGAAATACTTTGAGTACTACACTACAAACAATACATACAGCCTTTCTGATGTCATTCAACCGTACTGATTTCATTTAACCTGTTCTGTAAAATAAAATGTTCAAAGGCAAAATGTTATCTTAGGTACATTCAGCCAAATGACCACTCTTCTGCAGAGCCTTGTGGTCCTGCTGGCTGCTGCTGCCATACCAGGCGGAGTGTGTCTGACAACATGCTCTCACAGTGCAGGTGTAGAATGTCTTAAGTATCTGTGGGGACATCCCCCGCAGCTGTCGGAGGTGATAAAGGCGCTGCTGTCGTTTTTGATCAGTCAGTGTGGACAGACCATGTCAGGTCAGGTCATCAGTAAGGTCAGGTGAAGCAGGTTCACCCTCTCCTCACCTGTGGTCCCGTCCATCTTGAGGAGGGTGTACTTCCTCTCCTGCTGCTTCCCAAAAACCACAGTCAGCTCCTTGGTTTTGCTGACATTCAGCGAGAGGCAGCTGTCCTGACACCATAGTCTCAGATTCTCCACCTCCTTTCGGTGGGCCCTCTCATCCTGATTGGCCATCGGGCCTACCACAGCTTTGTCTTCAGCAAATGTTACGATGGTGTTGGAGTCAGAAGTGGCCACCCAGTCATGTGCGAACAGGGAAGGGGGGGCTGTGTGGACCTGTAGGCTAGCACTAGTGCCGTTAGCTTCGACGCAGACATAGAAGTGATTAAGATCGTCTGCCAGAGAGGCGTCAGCACTCATTGCGAGGAAGTTTTTCCATTTGTAGTCCGTTATTGTCCTTATACTGAATTCACACCAGAGCAGTGGCGAAGTACGGCCTGCGGTGAGCTGCCACTCCTGAGTTCAGCAATCTGCGGCCGTTTGATTCTGCGGCGAAGTGCAGCCAAACAAAAAATTGCCAGAGAGTAACCGCAGCCAATCAGTAAATAGATCCTTTGACTCCTGTGACATGTTGACCTGTGTTACTAAGAATTTCTTCCTGTCTGAAACACATGAACACGCCAGAAAACTTTAAGTGCAAGCCGCACTTCGCCGCTGCCTGTTGTGAATTCAGCGTTAGTCCCTGACACATGCCTCTGGCATCCAACTACTGTATTCTAGTCATTATCTCCACCAGGAGATTATGTATTCGATCGTATGTGTGTGAGTGAAAACGTGTCTGATACGCTTGCGGTCTAGACGGGGGCAATTGTAGTTTGTATTCATTCAACCAGCAGTGGTCATTGTAGACACAGCTGGCGGAGATCTGCACTCTACTGAGTGCACGTTAGATCTGTATTGTAGTTTCGATCTGTTCAGGTTTAAGTTTACTCCTGGATAATAATTACATATCCATATACTTACACATCTCCAGTCCTTTGTCAGTGATGCGGATTTTGCAGCCGGCGTGTTGAGCAGAGGCCATGATGGAGGACACCAAAGGGAAGAGGAGGGACAACAGACAAGAAGTCATCCTGAGCCAGAACATCTCAACCTGAAACACAGAAGAAGAATATTATAATCCTGGATTAGAGGCTGGATTCAGTCTGTGTGTCGTGTCTGTGTTGTCAGGTTGGTTCAGAGGTTCTGGTTCTCGTCCTGGGTTTACTCTTTGTCTGTTCTGTGCATTATGGTCTTTAGATAACATGTGGATAACTGAAACAGCCTGTATCAGTAGTTTCACCTCCTGCAATGTGCTGCTGCTGCCAATCATCATGTAGTGTTAACTACTAATTAAGGCCTCGGCCAATCAGGGAATGACACCAATGACATCATCATGCAGCTCTGCAGCTGCTTTCTGTTTCAGTGTGTGCTCACTCACCGGCGGGATTTATCTTTATCTTTTAGTTTCCTTAGTGGATCCTTTGTTTTTTCAATAGAGAAGTTAGTGGATCCTGCAAGTATATTTATTATTCAATGGAGAATAAATATAAATGTTGCTGTTGTTGTTGTTATTTTTTGTTAGATAATATAAATCCATGATGTTTCGTTAAGTCAGTGTGTGTGTTTGTTGTTGTTATATGTCCGACTGCAGCTTGAGTGGGGAGATGACTAGAGCAGTGAAAATGTGCATTTCAACTTAATTTATGCTTCTCACAGTACTGTAGTCTGTACAAAGTGAGTATTATGCTATCACACGCTGTTAAATATATTACCCTTTGTTGAATAAATGCTTTCAAATGGGCATTTTTAACATCAATGGTGTGTAATGGCAATTTTCATATCTGCATTAAGACAGTGTACCTTTAGATAATCTCAAGGCCTCGCATGTTCAACTTTGTCACCATAAGACAGTGACCCGACGGTTTTGCCTTATGTAACTGTAAACAACAGATTGCTGAAATACTTGTTATGTCTTGTGATGCTCTGTTGTCTGTTCTGTGCTGACGTAATGATACACTTTATATCTTTTTCTTCTTTGCACTTATGTATGTGTTATGCTTTAGTATGTATAAATACTGACTACTCTTTGTGTTCAGGGCTCACTTGCCACAGTCCACAACAGGTGGTTGTGCTCGTGAGTCCATCTGCAGATGCTTTTCTTATTGATGTATGCTTTTTTATTAAATTCACTGAAAGACAAGTTGTTACCTTGGTTTGTGTCTTGTTTTAACAGAAACTGCCACCATAGGTGCACACTGACTGCTTGGCACTGCAGCAGCAACTCTGTCAACACAGACGCTGTTTGCACGTAATCCTGCGCCCAATATTGATGTTGCAGCAGCGTTATTTAATAATAGGTCAATAAAGTTAACGTTTATTACATCAATTGAATATTTTGACATTTAAAATTTTCATTAATTGCCGTTGAAATCATGTTATGCGCTCTGTACGGAGCACCGTTGGTCTGCTGTACGGAACACCGTTAAGTTTAATGATCTTCCGTACACAGGCGGCAACGTTACATTTCGCCACTTTTCTCAAAAACTCTTGGTCCAAAAGACATCAGCCAAAGTGTAGACTGTCTAATGGAGATAACCCCCAGAGAATGAGCACACAAACAAGCATGTCTGACTCTTAACAACGGAGCGCAGCCTGGCGTGGCGCTGACGGGCAAAAGTGTACGGAACACCGTACCACAGCTCCGCAAGGACATTTTAGAAAATGCCAATTTAATGTAAGTTAAAGGGACTATTTGTAACTTTCAGAATTGCTTGTTAACAGCGACACCTGTGGCCGTGAAATCAACGAAAGTCAGCGTCGGGTTCGCGCTTGCTCGCTCTAAATATACATGAACGAGCATCGCTCAAAACAGTGAGGCGACACACGTCAGCTAAAACCACAATATCACTCTATATTTCAGCTGCTTGGCAGTAATGTTAGCTGACCAGACGAAGGTCTCTCCATGAATATGATTTAGATCTGATCCTAGTGTTGGCTTTTCCTGCATCAGTGCAGGCTGAGGCAGCGGGGCTCTGCAGCGTGTCTCCCTGCTCTCTCCGCCCGCAGCCAGAGAGAGCAGAGGAGACACCGGCACCCGGTCGGTAACGAGACAACAACGTAACTCGTTGCAGAGCGCTGTCACTTCACAAGACACGGAAAACCTCTGTTGGTCTGGAGGAGCTGCATCATTTATTTCTGCACAAATGTCCACTCTACATTCACTAGATATTCTCAGAGCTAAACTCTTCTGCAGTGTGGAGTGAGCGCGCGTTCACGTCTAGAGGTGGAGCGAGCTGAGCGAGAACGCGCGCGCCGTCTGAGTGAAGGCGATTAGGCAGAGGAGGAGAGGCAGCGGCCACACGCAAACGCGCATATGCGAGCGCGCATGTGTCCCGACCCGGTACAGTTATACGCTTAAAAAGTTACGAACAAAAAAATAAATCAGGATTTTGTAAATGAAGGCAAATTACTTTTCAAAAGAAGCGCTGTTGGCGGTTAGCCACTATGGTTAGCCTATGGGACTAACTAGCTTACTGCTACTACCGCTACCTCACCAGAAGTTAGGCCCGTAATCATTTCTATAGTAACGCCCCTGAGAATAAGCTGGACAGAAAATTTGCCACAAATTGACATTTATGCCAAAAAAACTAAACAAATTGTACCTCCTCACAGTACAGAACACCATGTTATGTTAGGAAATCCATGCATCACACAGACAAACTGTCCAGAGACAAATTGTCCTCCAGTGTAAAGAGGAAGCTGCAGCAGTGAACTGAGGTCAGAGGTCGTGATGAACAGACCGATCTCAGGGGTTTTGTCCCTGCTGTTGCTCCATAGCTCACAGCTGAACATATTCTCAGACTGTATTGTTCATATAAACACTGCTCAACTTGAACTGCAGTAACCTCTGTTTCAAAACACTTTCTCCTTCTCCTCCTTCTCCTCCCCGTCTTTCTCTTTTCTCTTAGCAAGCCTCCAGACCCCCCCCCCCCCTCCCTCTCAACACATTTTTTCTCTCTCTGTAAAACAAACCGAACTGATGAAGCAAAAACAGTCTAACAGGAAGAGAAGCTGAGAGACTGAGAACTCTGTTTACTTTCTATTTAAATCCATCTGTAAATCTCTTTTTTATTTATTTATTCATTTTACAGGTTTCTTTCTTTTATATCTGTTTTACAAACTTCAAATTTGCTTTTCAAAGCTTCAAATGGAGCCGTTCAACTGTCTTGTTATCTTACACTTTCTCTGACACTTCGACTGCCTTCTTGTGCACAGACTTCTATTCACACTACAATCGGAGGTCTGAGTACACAGACACGTTCCACACATGCACGTTAGAAAACAAGATGGCGACCACTCGACAGGAAGAAGAAAAGGAGCTCCTTTGTTGGTCGATTTTGGCTGAACAACATAAAAGTAAAGGACAAATATACAGTGCATGAAACAAGTGTCCAGTTTGTTCTTCGAGCTCATGAGCAGTCGGCCGAACGTCTGCACAGGGGTCATCATGAGCATCGAACACGAGCAATCATTATTAATGTCATTATAGCAGAATACGCAGCAGAGCTGTTGTCATTAATCTGGATTTATGCTGATTCTGTCTGACATGTCGTGATCAAAAAATAATGTGTAAGGTGTTTCTCTATGACGTGGGATGTATGGAAGGAACCTGCCAAAATCCAAAATCAATAAATAAATGACTCCATAAGTAAATAAATATGTCTTTAAATGTAGCAAAAATAATATTAAAATATTATTTAGCAAACAGATATTTCTGTTTGCTTCTTTATTTTTCTTTGTATTAATTCCCTTATATATTTACTGTTCTATTTACACATTTCTTTTTACATTTCTTTATGCATTTCTGCCTCATTATGCAAATGAGGGGGCTGTCACTCAATGTGTGTCATCATGGGGTGAGAGCTTAGGTCAGAGTGCATAGATCGACTAGCCAGCTAGCTGCACTCCAGTCTTCATCCCCGGCTCCATACAGGCGGTCGTTGGCCTACTGCTGCTCCCGCTGCTGCTGCCTCATACCGGTACAGGTGTGCGGATCAACCGTCTGAAGCTGAACTGTTTCGCGGCCCCACTGTCAGTCTCCTCCCTGAGGTCTAGCTCGTTTAGAGTGGAAACCGCCTGGCAGATGCTGCCGGAAACGCGCACGACACTGACATCAGACACCCCGCTGTGTGGTGCGTTTCCCCAAATAAGTTTGGGGATATAAATGAGGGGTGAAATGCAAAGAGAAAATTGTGTACAAATAAAAAAATAAAGAAATAAAGAAAATAAGTAAAAAACTAAATTAAAAAAATTAAAAATGAATAAATACATTTTACAATTAATAAAAATAAATACATGAATACATAAATAAATAAATAAAATTGGAAATTAAACAGTAAGGAAATTAATACAAATATAAATAAATGAAGAAAATTAAAACAGAAATATCAATTTATTTCACATTTTATCAATTAATTAATGGTTACATTTATTTTAATATTATTTTGTTATATTATTATAACATTTATTTATTCATCGAGTCATTTATTTATAGATTGATTATTTTTTTTATTTTGGCAGGTTCCGTCCTCCATATTTAAAGTGTTGGCATGTGGTGAATGAAATTAAATCTGATCCAGTTTGTTCAGTTTATGTAACATTCATGAGTTTGAAGGTTTATCAGACAGTAAAACTCTGCACAGATATAATATGTTATACTCTGAGACTCTGGAAAGTTATT